>NC_079219.1:11157419-11457419 GCF_029633865.1 Lampris incognitus
GATGTCTCATGAGCGTGCTCGCATGCTACGCCCACAGGGACTGGCTGGTGGGGGGCCTGCTCTGTGTGTGTCGGTGAGTTCCTCAGTACAGAACTCTATGAGGTTTGCATGAAACCAAACACAGAATACTGACTTAATCGAGTAGGCTACTTTTTGGGGTAATTAATGCAGCCTCTTAAAGCGTCCAGCACGTCCTACAGTCATCACAGGAAGGACTGTGTAGGCTTTAAAACATAGCTTTGTCAGTAATAATGAAGGATGGCCATTGGCTGATGGGAACAGGCTCGACTCGTCGCCATGCGAACAGAAAAGGGAACCTAACGGGTCTCTCTGATCTTCTCCCAGGTCTCCATGGTGATGGTGGTCTCCACCGGGAGACTGCTTGGCATCCTCCTCATCATATTTTTCGATATAGCTTATAAATCTATGTCCTGTTTCAACGTCTTTCCTTCTCTCACTCAAATGTGTGACCATTGTCTTTTCTTGTCTCTTCTCCCATGTATGTGAGCGGTGTGATGTGAGTCTCCCCTGTGTGCACATGTAGTCTGTCCTCCTGTCAGGTCGACATGGTGATGGTGGTCGCGTGGCTCAGGTCCTGGGCTGTTTCGGTGGCATCTGGACACTGCCTGGCACTCTCCTCATCCTAGTCTTCATATATCTTATATATATATATGGGCAGCACTATGGCACAGTGGTTAGCGTGGTCGCCTCACAGCCAGAAGGTCCTGGGTTCGAGCCCCAGGGTAGTCCAACCTTGGTGGGTCGTCCCGGGTCGTCCTCTGTGTGGAGTTTGCATGTTCTCCCCGTGTCTGCGTGGGTTTCCTCCGGGGGCTCCGGTTTCCTCCCACAGTCCAAAGACATGTAGGTCAGGTGAATTGGCCGTACTAAACTGACCCTAGGAATGAATGTGTGTGTGTTTGTGTGTCCTGTGATGGCCTGGTGGCCTGTCCAGGGTGTCTCCCCGCCTGCCGCCCAGTGACTGCTGGAATAGCCTCCAGCATCCCCGCGACTCTGAGTGCAGGATAAGTGGTTAAGATAATAGATGGATGGAGATATATATATAATTCTGTTTCCCTCTTTCAATGTTGTATTGTGTAAATTGTGTACACACAACATCCCTTGCAAGTTGTCCATCTTGGAGGAGAGAGAGAGAGCCCTCCTCTGTTGCCCTCCCTGAGGTTTCTTTCTACTTTTTCTCCCTGTTAAAGGTTTTTCTTTAGGGAGTTGTTCCTTATCCGATGTGACGGTCTAAGGACAGGATGTTGTGTTGCCGTAAAGCTCCTGAAGCAAATTTGTAATTGTGATATTGGGTTATACAAATAAAACTGACTCGACTTGACTTAATAGGATGCAAGAGCTGCTTTTACTTCTTGCACAACTTTCCGGTGTAAGGAAATAAATAATTTAAGGTCAGTTTGGGCCCGGGATCGCCATCCGGTCTAACAGCAGCAGACATTTCTGGGACCGTTACGATTTGGTCTAAATGAATTTGAGCCCTTTCACTTACCCCTAATGCTTCACAGATTCAGGAGCTAGTTTTAGTGCTTAAATGCTTCAGGAATTATACCCTTAGCCAAAAACCTTAGAAGCCTTAAAATTAGGACTGACACACCCAGGATTTGGGGGATTTTCTTCTAAATGGGCCGGTTAGGAGCAACTTTTAGGATGTTTTATGGATGCGACCCCTGGTCTCCGTCATAAAACAGAACCTGTGTCAGCGTCTACAGGACACACACAGGGACACGCAACATCTGGTTTTAGTACAATCTCATTATTCGCCTTGTCAGTCTCACTTTTGTTTTTGTTTTAGCAGAGGTCAAACTTTTCTATTCTCGTGTTTTGAGAGCAAGTCCAGAGTTGAAAACAGCTGATGTGTAGAAACATGAACATTAGTGCATCATCTGGATCTCTGCTAGCTTACGGTTACCGAAAACCCCGAATCCTCGCTCAGCCGTTGTTGGTAATCCGTGTGATAAACCTCCTAAAACCCTCCGTCCTCTGGATGGGAACGTGAATAAATTCATCGTCACTTGTTAAGTAATGGACTGTATGGGAGTCAGGTTAACAGAGAGTTGAAAATTTATTCACAGATAACTTTAACTAAGAGAAATGAATACACAAACTAAAACACCCATGGCCCCATCAAACTTTTAGGACTATTTTGACCGCAAACAAATTAGTTTTCTTCCTACTTTCAACTTAAGAGTTCAGGGTTGTTTTTTTTTTTAACTACAAGGCCGGCTCTCCTCTGTTTGATGAAAATAAAAATGTTTTGATGAAAATAAGAATGCTACCAAAAGAGAAGGAGCCGGCTCAGAAGAAACATGGATTCCTGAAGAGAAAGAGAAAAGTGAAGATGGGCAGTATTGCTGCTAAATGTTGACAGTCAGAATGATGTGGGCTGAGTTTTTCTGTGACTTAACCCCATAAAGAAAAGAAATGTTATGACAGATATTTTATCAAAGTATTTGTACTACAGCAGGACAGAGAACAGGTCAGCTCAGATGTTCACAGGATCATCATCCATCATCGGACCGCCACGAGGCTTCAGGTCTGCACAGCTCCACCTCCATTTAAACGTACTGCTCTTTTTTTGGCCTCTTTGGCCCCTATTCATCCCCGGTATCAAAATTCATCTCAGGTGATCGGGTCACAAGCAGACAGTTTAAAATGAATGGGTCCAACATGAATTAAGAATCCAAAATCACCCAAACCACGTTAGCAGGTGGTCAGAGACACGTGACCACACTGGTCATGCAGTGTGAACGCATGCGCGTTTCCTGAACACTCAGGTCGGCAGTCGCTGTGTTGAAGATGAGCCAAGTCAACTCCAGACCAAAACATAGCCCAAAAACGGATACCCTTGAATGGAGCAACAGCGCCACCAGGTGTCTGCTTGTGGAAAAGGATTTCAATCGAAACCGGTATCTACTTACTACATGGGGAAATTTCCAAAGAAACATTGCAAGTGTTGCACACTGTTGTGTGCACGTTGTGTGGAAAGCAAAATCAGATCGTAAGGACGTCAGTGGACAGACGCACGTTGAGACTCGCGCTGATAGTCGTTGAACAGAATCCACATCAAGACACAATCCGGATCTTAACACAAGAAACCGGGTGTAAACAGGATGTTACTTTTGTTTAAAAGTATTTCTGCTCCAAATCAATGTCTGTGGCGACACACAAGACTGTGAAAGCTCACTGGGTACGCGTTGTCTTTCCTCGATCCACTGTGTCGTGATCTGCAGAATAAGATTTGAGGAGCATTCAGGGACAGACAGTCCTGGACATCTTGGTTTGTCCGCTGTGCTCCACAACAGTTAAGAGAACGGAAAAATGTCTCTCCTATTGCAGGTAAAAAAAAATTAAAGAAGGAAAGAAAGAAAAGAAAAGGAGGCCCAATCTCAATGTCCAGCCCTGAGCACCGAAGCCTCACAGACTTTCACTGACGTCAGCTGCGTGACCGCACAAAGGCTGAAAAGTCTGCGGCTGGGACGTCGGACGTGGGTACGTGTCCTGGTCGCTGCACTAGCGCCTCCTCTGGTCGGTCGGGGCGCTCCCCGGATCGGCAGAGAGGGGGGGTGGAGCAACGATCGGGACGGCTCGGGGTAATTGGCCAGATACAACTGGGGAGAAAAAAGGGGGAAAATTGAAAGAAAAAAAAGAGGAAGTGGTATAAATACGAGGAAGGGAAGGGCAATTGGTGACGTCACACTTGACCTTGACAGTGCCAGCTGTTGCTAGTACCGGGATCCTCCGTGGTTCAGTCGCAGCTAAACCTTCCTTGGGGGCGTTTATTTTACCTTGTATTTAGTATTCTCCATGACCAAGACGCACCAGAGACCCATCACCCGATTTCACCGTTTGATTAATTGCAGAATTGGTTGTTGGTTCCCTGTTTGTGAATGTAAACTACTAATAAGACCCGTTAGCCGAGCGGTTACTGGTGTCGCCTTGTGGTTCAGTACACCCCATATCGAATCCCGCACCGGGTAAGAAAATAACCGGTTACAGGAATAATACAGAAATGTTGTAGGATAACATTTGGAAGTCATCGGACGTGCACACAGCGTGTTTCGGGATATTTACATGGGACTGTCTGTGTTTACAGACGTTTTTTACGCCCCCGGGGTTCCGCTTTCGTCCCCTTTTTAAACGTCACAACACAACGAATTGTGTGTTCTACCCTCGAGCGAAGTCTGCAGGGGTGTGGACTTATGGAAAGTGTTCTGCAAGGGCTCAAACAGTCGGCAAGTGAGCCCTCGGTGAACTCGCTTGTTTTAACGTGGCACGGCCCTGAACCCGCAGATTTATCGGCGGAACGCGCGCCGAAGTCTGGGGAGTCCGTGAGGGTGGACACTGAGATTGGGCCGAAGAATTTCGGTTGGAAACTCGAGTCTTGACCTTTTAGACACAGGAAGCAGATTCTGTTCTATGTCTCCCGGAGGAAGCGTTCATCTTGAATTCTAGTGGTAGATCAGCAGCGCGCCTCTGCTGGTCTACACATTTCCTGTTGGCAGGATAATCTAGCATGGCTGTGTCCGGTTGACGGCGGCCTGCTAGAACTTCCTGCTTCCGGCTAGGGGGATCCGGCGGTCAGACGTGAAGGGGCGGGGCTTATTCTCTGTCCGTCAAACCGACCAAACGAGCGCTCTCCTCCCAGAGTCTCCTCGCCACGACGTCGTCACTCCCCTCAGGCGCCGTCTCCTTCTCTCTACAATCACTACACACACACACACACACACACAGAGCATGGTTGTGTTTGTGTGAAAACGGGAAACAGGTGCTGGGAGGAGAACCTATAGTTCCTCGATATTCAACCATATGGCATGGAGATCTGTGTGTGTGTGTGTGTGTGTGTGTGTGTGTGTGTGTGTGTGTGTACTTTTATCTTTGTGAGGATCAGTTTGAGTTTTTAACCATCAGTGAGGATATTTTTGCAAAGTCAGGACATTTTGGCCGGTCCCCACGTCTTTAAGGGTCTGTTTTGGGATTCAGGTTTAGAATTAGGATTAGGATTAATTAAGATTAGGTTAAATTAGGGTTAGGGTTAGGCATGTACTTCTGATGGTTAGGTTTAAGGGCTAGGGAATGAATGTAGGCAATGAAGGGCCTCACAAAAATAGAAGTACGTGTGTGTGTGTGTGTGTGTGTGTGTGTGTGTGTGTGTGTGTGTGTGTGTGTGTGTGTGTGTGTGTGTGTGTGTGTCCGTGCATACATAGGCTACACCAGGGGTCCCCAACCACTGGGCCACGGACCGGCACCGGGCCGCAAAGCATTTGCTACCGGGCCGCAAGGAAACAATATGATATACAATATTCAAATAAAAGCCCTAATGCTAGAGGGCTTTTAATTTGAAATGGACACTTGATGTGTGTACAATGATGTAATTTCATCACTCATTCACGTGGCATTCGGCAGACCAATGGGAGGTAATTAACTTCATAACTCAGAGACCACTCAGTCAGCTCGCTACTAGCAGCTAGCTAGCCAGCATGAGCAGTAAAAAAACGTGGCTTGAGAGTTTCTTCGGGAGAGGTAGGGGAGATAAAAGGTCTAATGACGGTGATAACGCAGAGACAGCGGAGGCCGAGACAGCACAAAAAGAGAAGAAAGCTTCCTTCAGTAGGAAATACGACGAGTCGTACCTAAAATACGGCTTTCTTGCGACCGGTGACTCGCAGGCTCCGAGACCCTGTGTGTGATATGTGGAGACAAGCTGTCTGATGAGGCAACGAAGCCTCAAAACCGCTTCGGCACCTTGAGTCCAAGCACCCTGCACTCACACTCGAACCTGTGGAGTTCTTTCACCGGAAACAGCGCGAGCAAGCGGGACAGAAGCGCGCGCTGAGAGCCACCACCTCTACACGCTGCTGCTCTGAGAGCGTCGTGCTGAGTGGCTGGTCGTGTTGCTAAGGCTGCTTAGCAGCTAGTCGTGTTGCTAAGGCTGCTTAGCGGCTAGTCGTGTTACTAAGGCTGCTTAGCGGCTAGTCGTGTTACTAAGGCTGCTTAGCGGCTAGTCGTGTTGCTAAGGCTAAGGAGCCTTTCACTTGATTCTGCCTGCTGCCAAGGACATGTACCGTGAACTGTTGGGGGGAAGCTGCGGCTAACAAGGTGGCAAAGGTTCCTCTTTCAGCTACCACAGTTCTAAGGAGAACTGATGAAATTGGTGAGTTGCAACGTTGTTTTATGTATGTTAATGTTAATGCGAGGAAAATATGCGCTGTGTGTTTAATATCCAAACGCTATTTTAAATGTTATAATACTATTGACTTATAAGCTTAACTCCGGTCGTTATTAATCCACCCCCACCCCTCCCCCAGTATGCCAGAATATTGTCAATATTAAACCGGTCCGCGGTGCAAAAAAAGGCTGGGGACCCCTGGCCTACACTAGATGCTTTGGCTGCCTGACATCTTCTACCAGACAGGGTAGGACTAGTTGGTGTAATGTTTGGTTGACATGTAAACCTGCAGACACACAGCTCATAGCACAGGAGTGAATAGCAATTTTGCAGTTGTTGCTTTGGGGGAACTAGACGTGACATTGATGAGTGATGTGTTTCAGCAACAGTTGAAATAGTTTTGTATTTTTAGAAAGACGGTGAGTGCCCATGATGCTGTATGCGATTAAAAAAACAAAAGATGACTGATTTCTACTTTGGCTGGAGAGCGCTCAAAGAACAACCTTTCCATAGAAAAGAATATAAAAATACAGGAGGTGTCTTTTTTACAGCTATTTGGTGAACATACAGTCTAATCCACCTACTGACCCACACAAACTCTGTAAAAGACATTACGGCACACACACACACAAAGTATTGGGACACCTGGCCATTACACCTACTGGAAATTTTATGACATCTCATTCTAAATCCAAAGACATTCATATGGAGTTGGTCCCCCCTTTGAAGCTGTAACAGCTTCCACTCTTCGGTGAAGGCTTTCCACAAGATTTTGGAGTGTGTCTGTGGGAATTTTTGCCCATTCATCCAGAAGAGCATTTGTGAGGTCAGGCACTGATGTTGGACGAGAAGACCTGGCTCGCAATCTCCGTTCTAGTTCATCCCAAAGGTGTTCGATGGGGCTGAGGTCAGGGCTCTGTGCAGGCCAGTCAAGTTATTCCACACCAAACTCACCCAACCATGTCTTAATGGACCTTAATTTGTGCAATGGGGCACAGTCATGCTGGAACAGAGAAGGGCCCTCCCCAAACTGCTCCCACAAAGTTGGAAGCATAGAATTGTCCAAAAGTCTTGGTATGCTGAAGCATTAAGATTTCCCTTCACTGGAACTAAGGGGCCTAGCCCAACCCCTGAAAAACAACCCCATACCATCCTCCCTCCACCACTAAACTTTACAGTTGGCACAATGCAGTCAGGCAGGTAACGTTTTCCTGGCATCCGCCAAACCCAGACTCACCCATCAGACTGCCAGACAGAGAAGCGTGATTCGTCACTCCACAGAACAGGTTTCTGCTGCTCCAGAGTCCAGTGGCAGCGTGCTTTACACCACTCCATCCAACGCTTGGCATTGTGCTTGGTAAAGTAAGGCTTGCATGCAGCTGCTCAGTCATGGAAACCCATTTCATGAAGCTCCCGGCACACAGTTTTTGTGCTGATGTTAATGCCAGAGGAAGTTTGGAGTTCTGCAGTTATTGAGTCAATAGAGCGTTGGCGACTTTTACACACTATGCGCCTCAGCACTCGTTGACCCCGCTGTGTGACTTTACGTGGTCTGCCACTTCGTGGCTGCGTTACTGTTGTTCCTAAACGCTTCCACTTTTCAATAATACCACTTACAGTTGACCGTGGAATATCGAGCAGGGAAGAAATTTCACATACTGACTTATTGCAAAGGTGGCATCCTATGACAGTACCACACTTGAATTCATTGAGCTCTTCAGAACGACCCGTTCTTTCACAGATGTTTGTAAATGCAGACTGCATGGCTAGCTGCTGGATTTTATACACCTGCGGCAATGGGTCCGAATGAAACACCTGAATTCAATGATTAAGAGGTGTGTCCCAATACTTTTGTACATATAGTGTGTGTGTGTATATATATATATATGATATAAACACACACACACACATATGAACACACACATGCACAGACCTGTGTGGGTTTACCTGAAGTAGCATCCGGACCGTGACTCCAGGCCGGGGGTCACAGCACAATAGATGGAGGTTTGGGCTCCCTGGGTGGGGGTCTTCATCAGGAGCAGGGAGGGGGCCGTGAGCAGCGCCCTCAGGAATGGAAACCAGCTCTCCACATGACGTCCCAACTCTGTCCTGATCACCCCGGGGTGTAAACTGTAGGAGGTCACTCCTGTACCTGCAGGGGTTCCACATAGATTTAGTACAGGAAATACTCTACTGAACCAGGAAACAATCCAGTGAACCAGGAAACTCTACTGAATCAGGAAATACTCCACTGAATTGGAAAATACTGTACTGAACTAGGTTACCCCCCCCCCAATCTCAATGTCCACACTCATGGACTCACAGGCTTCGGCATGCGTTCCTGGTAAATCTGTGAGGGTTCAGGTCTGTCCAACAGTAAAACAAGCAAGTGCATGAGGGCTTGCTTGTGGACTTTTGGAGCCCTTCACGAGCACGTACCATAAGTACTGCAGACTTTGGCAGAGGAAATAACCCACAATTCATTGCTTTGTGATGTTTAAAACAAGGAGAACAGGAGAAACCCTGAAAACACAACATAAGGGAACGTGAGACACCACATGCTGCCATGGAAGAAGCTGAAACACAATGTGCATGCCTGGTGAAATATGTTTTCACTTTTCAGTTTTTCTTTTGAACTGCCAAAATTATTACATTATTTCTAAACAAGAAACCGACAAGACACTCTGCAATTAATCAAACGGTAAAATCAGGCCGTCGGCCACTTACGCGCCTCGGTCATTAAGAATGCCTAATAAAATGTGAAATAAACACTTCTAAAGCTGTAGAACCCAGAAGCAACAACTGGCATCATCAAGGTAACGTATGTGAATGAGTGCAACACCTCCAACCTGGTGAAGAAAGCACAACAGAGGCTTTTCTTCTTCAGGAAACTTAAACCAGCCCCCTCACAGCTGCTGGTCAGCTTTTACAGAAGCACAACAGAAAGCCTCCTCTGTCACCGTGTCACAGAGTGGGATGCCAGCTTCACAGCAGAGAACAGGAAGGACTTGGCCCGGGTGGTAAAGACAGCACAGGGGATTGTGGGAGCTGTGCTCCCGGACCTGGATGCTGTGTATGCTGGCCGCCTACAGAGGAAAGCCAGCAACATCAGCAAAGACGCAACACACCAGGTCACCGTCTGTTTGTTCCCTTGCCATCGGGGAAAAGATACCGCACCGTCAAAACCCAGACTAACAGGCTGAGGAACAGCTTCTTCCCCAGAGCTGTAGCCTCCATCACCACCCCCCCCCCACACACACATACACACACACACATACCTGCCTATAGCTGCTGAGGACCACCTGCTACTAAAGCCGCTGCAATATGGACAACTATGTGCACTAATCCCATGCACTATTTTGAACTTTAAAAGCCGCTGCTTTCTTTTATTGTCTCATTATCATTTTTGCTACCTCACTTGTTTACACCAAGTGTTGTTTGTCCTTGTTTTTAATCAATAACCTTGTCTAGTGTTGCTGGTCTGAGAGTCACCAAACGAAATTTCATGGCGTGCGCATAATGATAAAGTATCTTATCTTATCCTATCTTTTCCCTTTCTCATATTTGCACCATTTCCAGCCCTTGGACCCAGTGGCGTTGTAGTGGGGGGAAAAGGGGAAGGACCTACCAGGGCGCAGAAGGGGGGGGGGGGCCTCGGGAAGCCTGGAATTAAAAGTTTGTTTTGGTTTGCAAATTTTTATTTCTAACTAATTAGTGTCATAACCTCCGTTTAAATTGGCTCAATACATCGGTTGAGGGACTTAAAGAAAATAGAGGAGGCTCTCTGAGGCCCCTCTCATCCCTTACAAAAGGTGCAAAACGGTTTAGTCCACCCCTCGCGAGCATCTCTCAATGCAGCTCATCTAGTCCTGTCGCGAGTTACTGCTGATACAAGCACAGAGTCATGTCATTCCTAAAGAAAGCAAAATCTGGGTTCCAGAAAAGAAAAGAAGGATATATAGTACGCTAGCACTCAAAAAAGTGATGTGTGAGAGACAAAAGAGGAAAGGGGCCCATAGAGACTGCTTATGTATAGGGCCCAGGATTTTGTGCGACACCCCTGCTTGCACCCACGTACACTCATGCATTTACACTGATCACACAGGTGGCGTCAGTTGAAGTCTGTGAGGGTTTACTGCTTTGGGTTTAGGGTGGAGATTGAGACTGGGCCATGCTCTCCTGACTAAGGAAATACTCCACTGAACCAGGAAAAACTACAGAAAAGTAAAATTCATGCACTTGGAAAATTTTATTTTATCGCATTAGTGTCAATATAATTTTCAACTTAAGTAATGAAAGGCTTTGCACAAACAAGATGAACCAGGTTGACAGGATCTGTCAGATCCAAACAGGGGGCAGTACAGCTGCAGAAGTGTTTAACAAACTGGGATTACCTCCAGTTTAATAACCCCACTAATCATTTAAGGCTGGTGGATGGAGAATGTGTACCCGAGCTCACAGAGGACTTAAAATTCAACAAAGGACTCGCAGAAGTTCACCTTAACATACTAACCCAGATAGCGTCCGGATGTGGGCCACTTCAGGCAACGATGGCCTTCTTCTGGCCCTGACAAAATGGATGTGAGCCTGAAGTGGCCCGCATGTGTAATAGCAAATATGGCCCAAATATGCCAAATCAAATGTGGGCCTTTTTTGGCAAGGATGCGGTGCTCTCAGCAACATGTAATCTGGATGTGACCCTGAAGTGGCCCGTGTGGTAGATGCTGAATATGGCCCAAATATCACAAAACAAATATGGGCCACCTTTGGCAAATATGTGGCACATGCGGCATTGCTATGGCTTGGTTCTGGCCCAGATCTGGCAAACAGGAGTGGACCGCCCAAATGCCATCACTCCACGCGGTATGTAGGCCAGATGAAATGTCGGGTGTGGGACGGGTCCGGGCCACAGCAATTTTGCTGTCTGGGATGTGTTGACAAAAAATCCACATTATGACATTCATATGCACATTAAAATATATTTGGTGACAGGAAACTCAGAATACCAAAAGACCTGGTTCATGCTGGGGATAGGTGAAGCTCACCTGTCATGCGGCGGGCCAGCTCTCTGCAGAAGAGGACGTTGGCCAGCTTGCTTTGTTGGTAGCTGGCCAAGGAGCTGTATGGCCGCTTGGCAAAGAACAGATCATCAAAGTCAATCTTCCCTGTAAATGAAACAGAATCGGACCAGCGGGGTTTACCTTCCAAGCCACTATGGAACTATTCTGAAATTGGAAAACTGACCTAACACTTTTGTTCAGGACACATTGTTCAGTAAATGAAATATACAAAAATCAGTGAATCTTATAAAATGCCTCCGTGCTGAAGTAAAGACAGATGAACTGAAAACAAGCTCACACGCCCTTCATACTGTCTCTTAATGTAAGTTGACCTTATTACAAGTCGTAATCTAAAATATAAAAATCTGAATCTCTGTTGGATTTCAGGGCTTCATGGCCTGGCGGCCTGTCCAGGGTGTCTCCCCGCTTGCCCGCCCCCCCAATGCATGCTGGGATAGGCTCCAGCATCCCCGCGACCCTGAGAGCTGGATAGGCGGTTTGGATCATGGATGGATGGATGGACGGATGGATGGACGGATGTTTCACCTCCTCTGTGTGCGATGGAGGACACGTTGACCACCCGGCTGGGGGCGGAGCTCTTCAGCTTTGGCAGCAGGAGATTGGTCAGGAGGAAGTGGCCCAGATGATTGACAGCAAACTGAGTTTCAAAACCGTCTTCTGTCAGCCACTTAGGACACATCATCACTCCTGACAGACAGAGGCACACAGACACACACACACACACACACACACACACACACACACGCACAGATAAACAGAAAGAGAGTAAAAAACAGACACACAAACAGACAGAAACACTAAAATGGGAGTAGAGGGTTTTGACTTGGAGGTTAAAATCCCTAGTTGGGAACACGTGGACAGGGTTGTTTAAGAACCCTGCTGAAATATAATAACGAAGGAACCCAACACCCCCACCCCCCCCCACACACCTCCCCTCCCCCTCAGGGTATCAGGGTTCAACCCTCGGCCCCGCTGGGGGTCCAGGGCCTCCCCGTCCTCGTACCGGCATTGTTGATCAGAATGTCCAGACGCTCCTCGGTGCACAGGAACTCTTTAGCGAACTGCCGTACCGAGTACAGGGATGCCAGGTCCAGGTGGCGGATCACGACGTTACCATTTCCTGTCGAGCAGCGGATTTCCTCCGCAGCACGCTCGGCCCGGGTCAGGTCCCGACATGCCATCACTACCCTGGCCCCTGCAAACACAAATCAAACACACCCCATACTCCTCCTGACGGTACAAACTAAAATCCATAATCATCGGAAATAAGCTAATTTAGATGGTATAACATGTTTAATACAACTGGCAGTTGCTGCAGAGAGGGCCCTTTTGCCCTCCTCCCAAATAAAACAATAAGATAATTAAAAATCGCCTCTTACCTCTGCGTGCCATGTCTCGTGAGGTTTCCTTGCCGATACCGGTGTTTGCTCCTGTTATCAGCACTGTCTTCCCGTCCAGCTGGACTGAACAGCAACAAACCCCACCACCGATCCACCGCCTCAGAACCGCAAAGCCTGAAAAACACAATCAGCACCATCACTACCATCAGCACCATCACTACCATCAGCACCATCACTACCATCAGCACCATCGCCGTGGCAATTATGATGGCAGCGGGTCAGTAACCAAATGTAGTAGACTGTATTTGTAGCCCTCAGTGTCCAACAATAGAAGGCTGTGGTTATACTGGCCACCTCCCAGTGTCCATCAATAGAAGAAAATAGTTGTACTGGCAGGCTTCCAGTATCAAACAATAGAAGACAGTGGTTATACTGGCCACCTCCCAATGTCCAGTAATAGAAGACAGTGGTTATACTGGCCACCTCCCAATGTCCAGTAATAGAAGACAGTGGTTATACTGGCCACCTCCCAATGTCCAGTAATAGAAGACAGTGGTTATACTGGCCACCTCCCAGTGTCCATCAATAGAAGAAAGTAGTTGTACTGGCAGGCTTCCAGTATCAAACAATAGAAGACAGTGGTTATACTGGCCACCTTCCAATGTCCAGTAATAGAAGACAGTGGTTATACTGGCCACCTCCCAATGTCCAGTAATAGAAGACAGTGGTTATACTGGCCACCTCCCAATGTCCATCAATAGAAGAAAGTAGTTGTACTGGCAGGCTTCCAGTATCAAACAATAGAAGACAGTGGTTATACTGGCCACCTCCCAATGTCCAGTAATAGAAGACAGTGGTTATACTGGCCACCTCCCAATGTCCAGTAATAGAAGACAGTGGTTATACTGGCCACCTCTCAATGTCCAGTAATAGAAGACAGTGGTTCTACTGGCCACCTCCCAATGTCCAGCAACAGAGGACGATGGTTGTATTGGGTGGTGTGGGGCTGAGACAGAAGCTGGTATACAGGAAATCTTTCCTTGAAATTTTAATTTCAAAGTGAAAGCAACACAACTGATCAGAGATCAGATAATCACTTCTGTCTACTGGGGGGTTACCATGTTGATGTACCTGGCTGTATGTGGGTTGTATGATGGTTGTGTGGTTGTATGTTGGTTGTGTTAGGTTCTATGTTGTTGTTGGTTGTGTATGGCTGTATGTGGTTATATTGTGGTTGTGTGTGGTTATATGTTGGTTGTATGTTGGTTGTATGATGGTTGTGTGTTGGTTGCATATTGCATGTTGGTTGTGTTGGGTTCTGTGTTGGTTGTTGGTAGTTGGGGTTGTGTGGTTGTATGTTGGTTGTGTGTAGTTGTATGTTGGTTGTGTGTTGGTTGCATATTGTATGTTGGTTGTGTGTTGGTTGTATGTTGGTTGCATATTGTATGTTGGTTGTATGTTGGTTGCATATTGTATGTTGGTTGTGTTGGTTGTTGGTAGTTGGAGTTGTATGTTGGTTGTGTGTTGGTTGCATATTGTATGTTGGTTGTGTTGGTAGTTGGGGTTGTATGTTGGTAGTTGGAGTTGTATGTTGGTTGTGTGTTGGTTGCATATTGTATGTTGGTTGTGTTGGGTTCTGTGTTGGTTGTTGGTAGTTGGGGTTGTGTGGTTGTATGTTGGCTGTGTGATTGTATGTTGGTTGTGTGATTGTATGTTGGTTGTGTATTGGCTGTGTTGGTTTCTAATTAGACACCGGATAATTAGTAAATAAATAAATAAAACAAACGAAACGACCAACATATATTACAAATGGGTGCATGTGGTATAATAGCAGAGAGACGTGGTATAAGTAAGGTTTTAACAGGAAGCTGAGAAGGTTCAGCCTGAACAACCTGCCCGTTGTTTTACACTTCCAATCACCAATCACCCACTATCAATACCACAAAACATAAAAACCTAAGGAGAAACAGTCAGTCATTATAATAAAGAAATCAATCATTACAATAAAGAAATCAGTCATTACAATAAAGAAATCAGTCATTATAATAAATAAATCCGTCATTATAATAAAGAAATCAGTCATTACAATAAAGAAATCAGTCATTATAATAGAGAAATCGGTCATTATAATAAAGAAATCAGTCATTATAATAAAGAAATCGGTCATTATAATAAATAAATCAGTCATTATAATAAAGAAATCAGTCATTATAATAAAGAAATCAGTCATTATAATAAAGAAATCAGTCATTATAATAAAGAAATCGGTCATTACAATACAGGAAAGTGCTTCTATGTTTTATCTCCGTTACTACAAGCCTGGTCTACTCTGCAGCTTTTGGACCGGGACCGTAGGACCGGTGGAATGTTGCGCTACCCGCCAGTAGTGAGCGCTTCCTGTCAGCGCAGCCCAGCGCTCTGCACGCGGGCCGGCAGGAGGACTACTTACACAGCAGAACTGCTCCGAGCGCGGCGCCGAAGCGGACCGAGTGTGCGGTCCAGCCGGACTCCATCTCCGGTTCCGAACCTCCGGACCAGGGCCAGACCAAGAACCGGCCGGGTTCCTCTCTCATGGACGGGACGTCGTGTGGCGGTTTCTTGGAGCAGAACGGACCTATGAATAGGGTTTAATCACCTTACAGCCGGAGCTTTGCCCGCAGGATTAGCGGAAGATTAACGCCGGCAGAGCCTCGTGTTGCCCGGCCAGGAGTCTCCTCCCGCCCCGGTGCTCCCGGACATCAACCGGCAGACGTGAAGGATGTCTGAATGAGAGGAGAAATAATCCGGTGAAAGGGCAGACGACGTTATGTAGGACCGAAAGAGGATGAAGCCCATTTATGCCGTAAACAACGGAGAGGATGGACCGCGCGGTACCACGAGGGCTTCCCGTCAAGCCTTCATATTTCCTGCGCTCATAAACAAGATTCATCATCCTTACAAATGGTATATGAATCTATACACGGACAGATAGATAGATAGATAGATAGATAGATAGATAGATAGATAGATAGATAGATAGATAGATAGATAGATAGATAGATAGATAGATAGATAGATAGATAGATAGATGGATGGATTACACCCACACTTAGTGTTCTGGTCTGTTTTGCGGGTAAAACGTCAAGTCTTATAACACTGGGTCAAAACGCCACATCGTTAGTTAATTTGCCCATAATTTCCGATTGCTTTCACTCAAAATGCAAATGAGCAGCACGCGTTGGCAACCCTGTAAACACAAATGTCGTACAATGGAGAGAAGAATCAATAAAGTCCAGCTAATCAAAACTGATGATTGTTTTCTGGTGAATTCTATCACTCTCGCGTGCATGTGTGCATATGTTCATTGCAGGAATCCTTAAAGCATAGGCAAACTACCCCAAACAACAGCCACTCACACCACACAGTGACGCCGTGATGTGGATGAAAAGTTGAGGCCCGAGAGAGAGAGAGAGAGAGAGAGAGGGAGAGAGAGAGAGAGGCCTGACTGGATGACCAGTGAGATGCTACAGTCACATGTGCGGTGGTTTGGACTACTGTGATAAATATGTGTGTGGAAATGCGGAGGGCGTAACAATCTGCAGGGTACTGCAGCAGCATCACACAGGCCTGGGACAGTAACTCGGTGGTCAGGTCGACGTAGGGCACAGATAGTGAAGGTGGATGCAGTCAGGGTTGTCCGTGTCATCTTGATCAATGATTGCCTGTCATCGTTTATGCAATTATAAAGACGTGTTTCCATTCGGAGACAATGTTGCACTCGTTGACGACTTAATTTTGAAACATGAGTTTAACCTTTTGGATGCTTTAAGGACTTTTGCGGGTGAGATAGTGTCGCTCTCCACAGACCGAATCTGTTTTTAAGTGTTATCAATCAAGTTGTCCCACTCGCGCCACACGTCCCATTTCAGAATTAGAAGCAGAATCAGGTTTATTTGCCATGTAGGTTCGCACCTGCATGGCATTTGACTCCGGTTTCGTGGCTCTCTCAGTGTACTTAACATAGAATAACAACACAACAATCTTCAGATATATACTACACAAGGATTGATTTACATAGGCGAAATAAGAGGTGATAAGGTGCAATGGTGCAGAGAATATATCAGAGATGCTGAAATAGATGTTAGCAGGTTACTTACATACATGCCTGAGGTAGATGGACGTGACAGAGCGTACCAGCATACGTACAATGTACAGTACAGTACACTGTGTGCACAATTATTAAGTGAGTATTTTGACCATATCATCATTTTTATGCATATTTTCCAACTCCAAGCTGTACAAACTTGAGTGCTTATTGGATGTGAGCATATCAGGTGATGTGTATTTGTGTAATGAGGGAGGGTGTGGCCTAAGGAGATCAACAACCTATATCGAGGTGTGCATAATTATTAGGCAAATTCTTTTCCTCAGGCAACATGGGCCGAAAGAGAGTTGACTGACTCTGAAAAGTCAAAAATTGTAAAAAATCTTTCAGAGGGAAGCAGCACGCTTGAAATTGCAAAGATATTGGGTCGCGATCACAGAACTATCAAACGTTTTGTTGCAAAAAGTCAACAGGGTCGAAAGAAACGTGTTGAGAAAAAAAGACGCAAATTAACTGCCAAAGATTTACGAAAAATCAAGCGTGAAGCTACTAGGAACCCATTGTCCTCCAGTGCTGGCATATTCCAGAACTGTAACCTACCTGGGGTACCCAGAAGTACGAGGTGTTCAGTGCTCAGAGACATGGCCAGGGTAAGGAAGGCTGAAATCCGACCACCATTGAACAAGACACATAAGTTGAAACGTCAAGACTGGGCCAAGAAATACCTGAAGACAGATTTTTCAAAGGTTTTGTGGACTGATGAAATGAGAGTGACTCTTGACGGACCAGATGGATGGGCCCGTGGCTGGATCAGTAAGGGGCACAAAGCTCCACTTCGATTCAGACGCCAGCAAGGTGGAGGTGGGGTTCTGGGCTGGTATCATTGAAGATGAGCTAGTTGGACCTTTTCGGGTTGAAGATGGACTTAAAATCAACTCCCAGAACTACTGCCAGTTTTTAGAGGACACTTTCTTCAAGCAGTGGTACAGAAAAAAGCCTGCATCTTTCAAGAAGACCATGATTTTTATGCAGGACAATGCTCCATCACATGCATCAAAGTACTCCACTCTATGGCTTGCCAGTAAAGGCCTTAAAGATGACAGGAAATGACATGGCCCCCTTCCTCACCTGACTTAAACCCTATTGAGAACTTGTGGGCTCTCTTTAAATGGGAGATTTACCATGAAGGAAAGTGTACACCTCCCTGAACAGTGTCTGGGAGGCTGTGGTTGCTGCTGCACAAAAAGTTGATTGTCAACAGATAAAGAAATTGACAGACTCCATGGATGGAAGGCTTGTGACGGTTATTGAAAAGAAGGGTGGCTATATTGGTCACTGACTTTTTTTTTGTGGAAATGTTAGAAATGTTTATCTGTAAATTTTAGGTTGTTTGTTCATTATTTTCACTTTATAGATGATAATAAACAAGTGATATGGGAAAATATTCGATTTTCATTTAGTTGCCTAATAATTCTGCGCACCAATATTTGCCAAATAATTGTGCACACTGAGATATTCTCTTAAGAAAGACAAAACCTGACTTTTACATTCTTAAATATTCAGGTTTGAGCTTTATTAACATTTTGGATTGAGCGAGCGTGCTGTAGTTGTTAAAAAATAAAATGAATCGTCAGAAATACAACTTGCCCAATATTTGTGCACGCGGTGTATGTTGGATGCCCACCTTAGGTCCTGGGAGATTGTGGAACCCAGAAATCTGTAGGTTTTCACCGCAGACACCGTGCTGTTGAGTATGGTGGGGGGGGGGGCAGTGTTGGGGGGCTCCTCCTAAAGTCCACTGCCATCTCCACTGTTTTGAGTGTGTTAAGCTCGAGGTTGTTATGGCCGCACCAGAGGGCCAGGTGATAAAACTCCCATCTATATGCAGACTCATTACCATCCCGGTGAAGGCCAGTGATGCTTGTGCCGTCCACAAACTTCAGGAGTTTAACAGACGGGTCACCTGAGGTGCAGTCATTTGTGTAGAGAGAGAAGAGTAGAGGGGAGAGCACACATCCCTGGGGGGCGCCAGAGCTGATGTGCGGGTGCTGGATGTGATTTTCCCCCAGCCTCACCAGCTGCTTCCTGTCTGTCAGGAAGCTTTTAATCCACTGGCAGATGGGGGCTGGTACAGTGAGCTGGGTGAGTTTGGAGAGAGATCCCTCCTCTGTTGATCTCCCTGTGGTTTTTTTCTCCCTGTTCAAGGTTTTTTTTTAGGGAGTTGTTCTTTAGGGTCTAAGGACAGGATGTTGTGTTGCTGTAAAGCCCCTTGAGGCAAATTTGTAATTTGTGATATCGGGCTATACAAATAAAATTGACTTACTTGACTTGTTGCTCACTATATTTGTAGTATCTAGCCTATATTTGTTCAATTTTCATGAACTACAAGTCCCAGTTTATTTCTGCTCACGTCTACCGTCCAGCTTCGCTGTCGTTAAGTGTTTCTCTGTAGTTCGGGTGCAATGGTACACTGTAAATTCTAAAAGTTAACTTTACATAAAAAACAACAACAACTAGGAAATCGATTACCCTTGGAAAAAGTAAGTAAATGAGCTTAATTGTGTCAAGTTCACGTCGCATAAAATCATTTCGCATAACTTGACACAATTAAGTCCATTTACCTACTTTTCCCAAGTGTAATCGAGTTCCTATTTTTTAAGTAAACTTAACCTTTAGAATTGACAGTGTAACGCGAACATAAGGTGTTGCCATGGCAACGTTGCCATTTCTGCTCCTGCCCCTGCTTTGCTCACCTGTCCTCCATTCCCTGATGGACGTGCCGTTTCTGATCCTGCCCTGCTCACCTGTTCCCAATTTCCCTGACTGGCTCCTCAGCAGTATATATTTCCCCCTGGTTGCCCCGGCTCATTGTCAGTTTAGAAACGTTACCTCTGGTGGCTTATGTTGGCTGGGTGCTTCATGCCTGCTTCGCGCCTTCTGCTTCAGTTTCTGTACGTACCTTTTCTCATGGAAGTCTTGCTTTATCCCAGCCTGTTGCCGCTGTCAACGTTTGGGTCGTGTGCTCGCCGTGACGGTCTTCCATTTTATTTACAATCTTATCATTATCTGGGATCCATGGACTATCTTTATATTTCCGTTTACTGTTGAATTATTTTATTGGGCAATTGTTGTCCTAAGAATTGAAATGTTTAGGAATGACTCGTAAGCGTTATCCGTATCTATATCTTAGTTAGGTTGCTGATATAAAGGCTACAGAAGAGTTGAGCCTCGAAATCAAGGATGGTGGCAGTCTGAAGGGCGCATTGATAGCCGTATCATGGGACAGTCTCGGATTACATTGTATTTGAAGATTCAGAGAGCCCTTTAACAGAAGCAACTACTTCTGCCGTTACTGCTAGACAGGGACACATTTCAGAAACGACCGGAAAAAGTAGGCCCCAAGAGGACAATTGAAAACTAGTATTGAACAACTTGATAGTGACTCGGCTATGGTCAACGGAATCAAATGTGATCCTGTTTTCAATAACCTGAAACGTTCGTGTTTGTTTCCCAGGTCTCCCTACTTGTTTGGGCCATGACACGTTTGAGGGGGTAGTCTCATAACTTAGCAATGTACTGTAGCGAATTCGGGGGACAACGCAACCACAGGAACTGCCGCGGCCGGGAAGCGAACCCGTATCGCCCGCACCGCAGGAGGCATCGCTAACCGCTCGACTAAAGGGTCAGAGCCGCCGGCTAGCGTGTCTTATCCATCCACGTTACACTACCCCCCCCCTCCTTCGGGAAGCGCGTCCCCGCGCTTAAGCATATCCGCTCCTTCACGCCTCAGGGCGCCTACGCTTCCGATGGCCTTACGGTCGCTCCATCCCACTTCTGACACCAATGTAGCGAATTCGGGGGACAACGCAACCACAGGAACTGCCGCGGCCGCACCGCAGGAGACATTGCTAACCGCTCGACTAAAGGGTCAGACCCAGCGGCCAGCGTGTCTTCTTATCCATGCACGTTACAGTACATTAGCCATCTTATAAATATTAAGAAACACTTTACATACGTCCAGTTAAACGGGCGCAGTTCGCATATTAAGGGAGTGATTCGAACAACAGGCCATGTGAAGTTAAAGAAGATGGGGAGAAACTTGGGGGTTATGTAGCACAGAACTAGTGCTTTTTATGATCGCTCCCTCCTTATATTGGGGATCGTATGAAGAATCCAATTGACAACCAAGTTTAGCAATTGTGCCTAAAACTGAGGGAAATTGTCGAGCTGATTTGTGCGCCAAAAACCAGCCATGGCCAGATTGTATACTTCAAGATTCTCGTTGAAGAATATATACACTTCAGATGTTCCATGTACCCTGACTCTCCACTAAAACCCAAACATCACTATTTTGTGCAACATCCAGACTACATTTGGCTCTCTAATTTAGACTGTGGACCCTACGGCTTGAAAGCGAGCATTGCTATTTCAGACGGTGCAAGGAGTGCACAACATCAAAAGTTTGTGCAGCTCACTGGCAGAAAAGCACCAGTTATTGTAGGTACGACTAGCAAGCAACTTTGAAGAGCTCTACAGTCGCAGGATGTTGGCTAACGGGAAAAACACTAGCGTTGTCAACTGTAGTGTACAAGAATACTAATATTCCAAGGTGCTGGTTGTGGCAGATGGTGACAGTATTGTTTGGGAAAATTGTATTGATTTTACTTGATCAAAGCGGAGTACACCTGATTGTGGAGACGTACCAGTCTGTTGGTGTTGGTTGCCCGACTCTAGAGGGGGACTACATGTGTGTGGCCATAGACAATAGTTGACTACTACCCACTATCAAACTATGACTTATGTGGTGTTTAGGTGGTTGCACTTCACAACTTTGTCTTTTTTTTCTTTCTTGCAGGTGTTGCAATGCCTAAAACAATTGTGGATGCAATCACAGCAGCACTCCCAAGACTGGTCGAAGATCCGCTGAGGTCATTCGCGTCTTAAGCTATGACGTAGGCACGTCCCTGTTGCGTAGGCGCGCGCGCGCGAATTTGCTTCCGGCTCCATTGACTTGTTGACAATATGCCTCACTGCTGTGTCCCCCTTTGTTTAAATCGATCAGAGAGTAAAACTGAGACCAAACTGTCTTTCTATCGCTTTCCTCCGAAAGACAAAGATAAGAAGAGGTGGCTGCAGTTAATACGGTAAGTTGCTATTGAAGAAATGCATTGAAAATCGAAGTTTGGCGCCGACTTTTGTGCTAAGTGCAGACTAGCTACCCTGCACTGCAGACTAGCTACTACCGGTAGCTACCCTCTTGTTACCGAAATCCACGTTACATACTAGACAGGTATTTAGATTTTTAGCTAATTCAACAAGCGAGGATCAATATATGTGCTTTTCCATATGTTTTTCTGCTCAATAAGGCTTTAATCAGAGTTTAGTGGAGGGTAAACAAGCATCGGTTAGCCACTTATGTTGTTACTACTACAACCCTGTCTGTGAAGACATACAGTTACTGTAAGCAAGCATTATGTCAGCTACAGACTCGGAAAACTGCATTATTCTATACATTGTTAGCCCATGATTATCTAAAACGAGATGATGCATCTCAAGGGGATTATCATTAGAGACTTGGAGTAAATGCATGAATAAGCAGGGGTACAGTACGTTAGATAGTCCAGGTGAATGTGCTGTTTCTGCCTGTTTTGTTACAGTAGTTTCACTTCTAACTTTTCCCATATAAATCAAACAATGAAACTTCATATCTACAAAAAATAATGTTTCTGTAGGGAGACTGACATCTAATTCTAAAGCCTTACTATGTAACCTTTCCTTTATGAAAAGGCTATGAAAAGGCTATAATATTTGCCCCCCCCCCAAAAAAAATCTGTATTGTATAGTATGTGAATACAATATAACTTGCCCAATCTGTATGGTAGACTGTTTGTATAATATCATTATACAATCTTTACAGTAGAGTATGTTAACACAATAGAAATTGTGTTTTAAAGAATTGATGGTTAAAGTGGCATTCTTTAACTTTTTTTGATAAAAAATAAAGTTGATTTTGGTCACAATTTACCACTATCTTTCACTGAAGGAGGTAACAGAGGACTGATTTAGCCTATTTCCCATTCACAAATCCTTCACCATCTGTTACAATGCCCATGTTTGTGACTGTGTCTAACCAGACACAGACACAAAAATGGGCATTGTAGCAGATGCTGAAGATTTCATGAATGGGAAATAGGCTGAATTAGTACAGTGTTACCTCCTTCAGTGAAAGATAGTGGTAAATCTTGACCAAAATCAACTTTATTTTTTATCGAAAAAAGTTAAAGAATGCCACTTTAATTGTTCAAATCCAGGGCAGACGATAAGTTACAATACAGCTTCAAGTTTTCATTGCCAATCATTTCTAAATCTCTCATTCTTTTTTTTTTTTACAGGCGTGATGGCTTTACACCAAGCCCCTGCTCAAGGGTGTGCAGTTGGCATTTTCCAAATGGCAAAGCTGCTGGCCCATCACGTTTTGCTTGGAACGAGGGGAAGACTTTCCCAGGCCACCTCAGCCTTCCACACAAGAAGAGAAAAACAGTACCACTCCCTCCCAGTGGTGAAGAAGGGACAAATGAACTTGAATTACAAAATTCAGACATTGCAACCGCAGAGCCCCCTAGTACTTCAGACAACCCAACCGCAGAGACCCCTAGTACTTCAGACAACCCAACCGCAGACACCCCTAATACTTCAGACAACCCAACCGCAGACACCCCTGGTACTTCAGACAACCCAACCGCAGACACCCCTGGTACTTCAGACAACCCAACCGCAGACACCCCTAGTACTTCAGACAACCCAACCGCAGACAACCCTTTTAACAGTGTTGCGCTGCTAGAGATAGAGGTTGACATGTTGAGAAGAGAGAATGAAAAATTGAAAAGAGAATTGGAGAAACAAAAACAGACCTTTTCCTTCAGCCAAATATCTTCCAATCGTGTCAAAGTAAAATATTTCACTGGCTTACCAGATGTTGCTACCGTCCTGGTTTTGGAAGCACTCTTATCTAAGTTTGAGCTACAATATCATTCGAATTGGACAGTCCAGTCTATGCCACTAGTCGATCAGTTGCTACTGACTTTGATGAAGCTCAAACTTAATTCTGGTCATGAAGACCTTGCAGCCAGGTTTAATTGCAGTACAGCCACAGTTACCAACATTTTTATCACCATTGTCAGTGCCCTGTATGACATTTTATATGTTGGTATGCTTGAGAACAACATCCCCTCCATAGAGAAGAACCAGGCATCGTTGCCAGAGTGTTTCCGTCCGTTTCCTAACTGTAGGATTGTGCTCGATTGCACAGAGTTAGCAGTCTCCAGGACAGAGAGGCTTGACAAACAGAATCATTTATGGAGCCAGTACAAAAAACGGACCACACACAAAGCCTTAATAGGTGTGGCTCCTAATGGAGTGATAACATTTGTCAGTGACTATTATGGGGGAATTGCCTCAGACAAGGCTATTACATTAGATTCTGGAGTTCTCAATCATCTACGCCCAGGAGACATGGTGATGGCAGATAAAGGCTTCACAATCCGGGACATCTTGCCAGAAGGGGTTTCACTCAACATCCCGTCTTTCCTTGTTAATGGACAGTTCACACAAGAAGAAGTTAAGAAAAACAAACTCATATCCAGTGCTAGGATCCATGTGGAGCGCTCCATTCAGAGGTTGAAATTGTTCAACATTTTGGACAATATCCCATATCAGTTCACTAAAAACATAAACAAAATACTGAAAGTGTGCGTGTGTCTTACCAACCTACAAACACCAATTCTTCGGGAAATAGCATGAAATGACTTGAATAAATGTAAGCAGAATCAGATTCATGTATTTATACTTTTAATAAAGTAATACTGACTTAAGAACACTGCTTGATTTTTTTAATCAAAACACATTTGTAACAAAATGCATGGTGCAAAAACTAATGTCACTGTAAAATGTATAAAGTGCAAAACATCAACATTGGTAACAAAATGCATAGTGCAAAAACTACTGTCAACGTAAAGAAGAGGATCACCATATGATGAATACAACATTTAAATATGCAAATTTGCATATTTAAATGATAATGATGTACCGTGCATGTTCACATCATTTATATTTTACATTACTTAACCACTTATCCAACCCATATGGTTGGACAGAGTCCTTCAGAGCTCTAACTAAGTGTCTTGTGTTTTATGTTATTATGTTATGCTCTCCTCGAACCATCACCTTAACGTGGTGGAGAGGTTTGAGTGACCCCATGAATCCCGAGAGCTATGTTGTCTGTAGCCTTGCGCTACTGTAGGGTCACACATGGCAAACTGGTCTAGGAGGGAACAGACTAAGAATGGTTCAAGAGCTGTGAGGAGTTGTGCCCCACAGTCCTTAAATACGCACAAAGGTTTAAATTTGATTAATTTGATTAATTAAATTTAATTAAAACCCTTGGCAAACTCGTCTGAGGATGACTAAATGAATGCTGGGGTTCATGTGGTTAAGACCATTCTTCTAATATTACATGTTTCCAAACATTTTGGACAAAATAGAACATGTTACATCAAGGTGCCCAGAGATTTCCTGGTGCCCAGCTGACCTGTATCCAACGTGGCCTATAACGTTAATAAGAAACAGATCGTAGCACACATGGTAGCCCTAAAATGGCTGTGATCTTACATGTAAGTCTATATTTCATTAATTCCTAATATGTATTTTAAATTCATTAAACCTTTACAGCGTTACAGTATGTACGATCATAGAGCTAGACACATAAAAAGCTAGCCTTGGATCCAAGAACGTCAGTTATTTTAACAAGTCAAACGTCGGAAAACAATTATCTACCGACAAAATAAAGCACTGGCAGTCTTTATCCAAGGCTTATGAATCGCCAGTAAACGTGGGATATAACATCAGAAGCCAGAATACCCAACATTACCAAGCTAACGCTAGCTAACCCTGTTAGCTCACTCACCTCAACCTGATAAACTTTGTTTCATGGAAGCCTGTACCTTGCCTTTTATAATGCCCCCTGAAACATTTACGTTCACAACTCTATCTGAATTGAAAGCATTGAGACCCTTTTTCACCCTGAGAGGTTCGTCTTTAAAAAAAGACGTTAATGTAAATATATTTACGGGTTCCGACATATTGTTTTGAGTGGAAAATAATGCAGTGAGATTCCCCAAGGCACCGGAAGTATAACTCCGCCCACACGTGACGTCGCGTCGTGCGTCGTGACGTCATGCTTAAGAGCCGAATTGAGTGACTGCTCACCCCAAGTGGGGGAGGGGCCTAGAAAAGGTGGCCTAAACATTGCCCACTCAAAACATCCTGGATAGGTTGCCGCATCTATCGGGACATTCCAGTCTGCGGTCGAAATAAACACAAGAAAATAATCCCTTTTAAACTGGCAACAAAGAACTCTGCTGGTCGCTAACGCCGAAAGACCTCAGCGAAGGACTGCACACATTGCAGCGGAACTCGACCGCTACAATGTTGACAGCGCTGCACTCAGCAAAACCAAGTTCCTGGATGAAGGCTCCCTGAAGGAGGACACCTTCTGGAAGGGATACCCTGCAGGAAGGAAACATCAGCATGGTGTGGGACTTGTAATAAAAACAGCCTCCTACCAAGACTCATTGAAACACCGATTGGCATACGTCAAAGGCTCATGTCACTCAGGATCCCTCTGACCAAGAAACGCTATGCCACCCTCCTAAGTGCCCACGCACCAGCTCTACCATCAGACGATGACGTAAAGGACTGCTTCTATCAGTCACTAGAGGCTCTCCGTCGTATACCCAAGGAGGACAAGATCTTTGCCAGAGTGGGGAAAGATAAGATGTGGAGTGGTGTCATTGGTGGGCATGGCATTAGGCAAATCGATGCTAACGGTCTGCGGCTGCTGAGCATGGCTTGACCATCGCGAACACCCTCTTCCAATTAGAAAATAAACACAAAACATCATGGATGCATCCACGCTCCAAAAATTGGCATTTGTTGGACTACAACATTGTGAAACGCTCTAATATAAAAGACATCTTACTCACTCGTGCAATGAGGTGCTGGACAGATCCCCGGCTCATGACCAGGCTCCAGGTGAAAGTACACCCTGCTGTTCGTCTCCAGAGATCAGGAAAGAGGCTTGGCTGTACCTGGCTAGAAAAGGCTGAGGTCCAGAACAATCTCCACCGCTCTTTGGCTGAAAACCTGGAAGACTTTGAGCTTCTCTTGAGCACAGATTCCACTGATGGGGAAACGGTCTTCTGTGAGCTCTACGCTCAGAGGCAGCATCCCAATCCATGGGTTACAAGAGCAGAAGGCAGCAGGACTGGTTCAGTGACAACACGGGCACAATAACGAGCATGCACACAGTGCTGTCCTCAACAATCCTACATCAGCTGCACTCCGGCAACAATGGCAAGCATCCAGGAGACGGGTGCAGTCAAAATTGCGTGCCCTGCAGAATGAGTGGTGGCTAGCCAAGGCAAATGAAGTGCAATCCCATGCCGATAAAAACGATATGCACAACTCTTATGATGCAGTGAAAATCATCTACGGCCCAAGAAACTACTGTCTCCCCCTTGAAGTCTGATGGTACCACCCTCAAAGGACCAGAAGCTCATCACAAAAAGATGGGCAGAACATGTTGAAACCCTTTTGAACCAGTCCTCCCCAAAAGATCCCTGTCTTGGATGAACTACCTGCCTGCCCCACCATCCAAGACCTTTCGCCAAAGTGGTGATCAGGTCGCGACGCTGGTCCACACCGCTTGGCCTGTGAGGATCTAGTTCCATGGCAATACGATGGGTTCCGCCACAGGTTGCACCCAAGTGATGGGCGGACTCCCAATCCGACCATCACTTGGGTGTGTGCTTTACATTTAAAAACAAGGGAAACGATAAAATTCAACAACAATACAGATAAAACAAGTTAAGTAATAAGACCTAGGCATAAAACCACAGTATAAGACAAATGAGAGTAAAATGGGTATTGAGCCAATAAAACTATGGACGTTGCCTCTCTCATTATCGTTGATCAGTGTGGGTGCTCACGTCATTATTACTACAGTTGTCAGTTATTGTTCTTGGTGTGGATGGCCCTTAAGACGTATTTTAAAGGATGATTTAAGTGGGTGACGTAAGTGCTCTTAATAGACTAACTTGGCTAAGTAACTAGCTACTATTTAGAGCAAGTAACGAAGTAAAGTCAAAAGTAACTTTCTCCCCCAACACTGATTACAAATAAAATGCCCCAGTTTAGCTCATAGTGGGAACATTATTATGGTATGTGGCTGAGGCAGCCCTGTCTCGGAACTGAGGCTGAAATCGGTGATATTTTGATATTCTGCTGTACCAGTGTGTTAACACTGATAATATGTTTGTTCTATATCAACAGCCACAGTAATTGTCGGAGGTATATATGAATGTATGTTTTGCCAACTGCCAGTAAACACTAAGTTTAGTTGTTTAGGCGTTGCCTTGTCAGTTTTTCAGCTCACCGCTCTCGTCGGCTTTGTATCCAAAATGTTCCCACATTGGCGCAGTTTTCCTTGACACTTAGTCTGCTATACCTCATCTCATCACCCTCAAAGTAAACAAACACACGTGCACCATGCACATCTACTGAAATGATCTCCTTGTTGCCCACCTCAGCTTGGCACTCATGGTACCCACTCTACAAATTGCACATGGCCTGTCGGACTCTAGTCTAGTGGCTACGTTATTCCGTTAATAAACAAACATGTTAATCACGTTGTCATATTGCCTATTACTAAGGCAATACTGGTTGAATTTAGTGCTGTGAGACTGTCGGCACAGGTTGCTGATGTAGGCTACCTTTTAATTTGCCAGACGGTTTGTATAAAATCAAACCAGTTTAAGCTCATACACTGAACCTGACCTGACTGGTTCAGTATATGAGCTACGTTCTCCCCTGTCACCACCTTGCCGTCTCCAATCCCTTTCAGATCGTGGCTCCTGCATAGGATGTGGTCCACCTGTGCACTTTCTTCCACACTTGTACATCCCCCTGTGTTCCTCCCTCTTCCTGAAATATGTATTCACCACAGTCATTTCCATCCTTTTTGCAAAATCCACCATGTGTGATTTCACAATCCTCTTGACACCATAACTACCCATCACCTCTGTTCCTTTCACCAACATGCCCATCGAAGTCCGCTCCAATCACCACTCTCTCCTCCTTGGATACACTCTCCACCATTTCATCCAACTCACGCCAGCCTTCTTCTTTGTCTTATATCTCATATGTGCTGACAACATCCATCATAACACCTTTGATTTCCAGCTTCATACTCATCACTCTGTCCGACACTCTGTTCACCTCCGACACTTAATGATTTTGAATCGGATTAGGAGTTTTTTATTTTGCAGCATTGTCATAGTGTACAGCATATTCTGAAAATGTATTGTAACGTGCATGGATAAGTAGATACGCTGGCCGGCAGGTCTGACCCTTTAGTCTAGCGGTTAGCGATGTCTCTTGCGGTGCGGGCGATACGGGTTCGCTTCCCGGCCGCGGCAGTTTCTGTGGTTGCGTTGTCCCCCGAATTCGCTACAATATTGTAGCGAAGTTGCTACAATGTCGGCATTGTGCCAATTATCCTGTTTTACCCATCAGGCACTGCGTGCAGATTGTCAGTTATTAAATGTTTTGTAAGTGTTTTATGTGTTTATGCGATTACGATTTGTTGTGGTGTAGTTGTCATTCTGTTGTGTAACCTTGTAACTGAAACCCTGAACAACTTTGTTGTTCAAGTTGATGACCCCCATGTATTGTGTCACATTTCTGTAAGTTCTGGTTTCTGTGTGAGTTCAACAAATGGGGCTGCAAAGTTACCTTTGTCGTTGCTTCTACGTTCGCCACAATCCTCACTAATAATCGTTAAAGCCAAGTATTTATGGAGGACGAAAACCTGGAATATGTTGTAAATACTTTGGTCTCATTAAGTAACTAAGTGGAGGCAAGCCGAAACAAAACCCCAGATGGGAAATCGGGAGAATGATCTCGAGATCCTCTCTAAATAAAGAAAACCGAACATAATACCATAAAGCTATATTGAATTATAATGTTAAGTCAACCCCATTAGTTTTATTTTACGTGCCTTTTATATTTAAATACTGCTGTGTGTGAGAGAATGAAGCGTTTCAGTTGCGCTAGTGCCTTTGTTTGTATATGAGAAATGTTCCAATAAAGATTTAAAAAAAAAAACCAAAAGCAGCAGCTGGCTCGGGAGCTGGGTGGCTAGTCTGCTAGCTGTGGTCTTGTCCCTTTGGTTATGGCAAACGCGGGGAAAAGAGCGAGGTCTGCGTTGAAGAAGAAGAAGAAGTACACTTATAGATCGGAAGCAAGCAAAGAAGTGAAGAGGGAGGGCGACAAACTCCGCGCCAAGACGAGGGTGAACCTCGGCGCGGCGGCGTACCCGCGGTGGAAGCGACTCCAGCGGGACACGGGGCTGAAACGCGACGCCGATGTGGCGACGCTCCTGTTGGACAGGTAATAGCCGCCAAGTCCACCGCCAGCAATGTAGCGCGACATTAGAGCTGCACGACATTAGATGTGCACGACATTAGAGCTGCACGACATTAGATGTGCACGACATTAGAGCTGCACGACATTAGATGTGCACGACATTAGAGTTGCACGACATAAGAGCTGCACGACATAAGGTCTGCACGACATTAGAGCTGCACGACATAAGAGCTGCACGACATTGTCCCCGTCCAGTTTGGTGGTGGAACACGCTGCATTGCCTGCAACTTGTTGTTTTGGAGAACCGTTCGTGTGCGTGAGCGATGGCACACGGGCGAAATTCATGCAGAGTGGTTTTGTAGTTGGATGAGAATTCTTTGAATGGGGGAAGCCCCGCTTGTGCAGAACAGCACCAAAGGCTCCTTCCTACAGGGGCAAACGGAAACAAGTTGTATACAACCGTGATTTCCTCTGAGGGCGTAAACGCTAAACTCCATGGAAAACCGTATTGTTTTGGTTCATGTTAAACAAGTTTTTTTTTATAAAGTAAATAACCTGTTTACTGACCTGTAATATTTGTTGGCTGTCTCATGCAGCTGTTTCTCAGATGCAGCCACTGTGCCCATGGGCAATGCACTTCACCCCAGCCTTCCCAGGCAGCAGTGTAAATGTCCTTTGTACTTTTATTTCAATCAGTCAATCAAGTTGCATTTTTATAGCACTTTTCTAGCAGCAACAGCCACTCAACAGCTTTACAATTAACTAATTCACACACGCACGCACACACACACAGAACAAATGTAGATGTTAGATTGACAACACCTTTGAGAAAGGATCTTGGTCCATTTACCCTTGATGATCGAGGGCAGACTGAATGACTCAACATGACATGTAATCTTGGCTGTGATATGTTTTTTGTGTACCAATACTGTGTAAGTGTAGTACTACATATAGCAGTACTATGATTATGATGTATATGATTATGATATGAGGGCCTGTAGCCCTGTGATGGACTGGCGGCTTGTCCAGGGTGTCTCCCCGCCTGCCACCCAATGACTGCTGGGATGGGCTCCAGCCTCCCTCGACCCCCAACTGGGATAAGTGGCTTGGATGGAATGGGTGTATGGGAAACCCAAGGTCTCATCTTTGAAATGTCGGTGTTTTATTTGTACCATGCAGAATTCAGTGTGGCGCAGTCGGGAAAAGGGATTCTGGGTGCGATGTGAGAAACGGTGAATTGAGTTATGGGAGCGCAGACAAACGCGAGTTTCTCAAAGTCACCATTTTACTCAGTAGCAGCGTGCATTACAAATTTTATGTCTCCTTTTAGCTTTTTTTTCCCTTGTAAACTTGATGTTGCAGACATTTGCTCTTTCATCACTGTTTTTTTTGGGGGGGGTTGCATGTAGCTCAGGATAAATGGCTGAGCTGTAAATATCTAAGGATAACCAGATAGATTCATTTAAGTTATCAAGTTCCAACAAATGAATCAACCGGTCTTTCTGTTTGCAGCTATGAGAGAAGTTCATTAATACTAAACCCGGGCGGGAGAACACACTTCTCATCAGCTCCTGCTTCGTCCAGCGTCGGGACATCCAAACAAAAGTTATCGAGATGGTAAGTTCCACAGACTGTCTTTTTGACGTCTTAAGTGTAAAAACTAAGTATTTACCAGATAAAGTTTGGGTAGGTGTTTTATTTTTGAAATAATTTCATATCACTCATAGCTGAGTGATTCAAGTCGTTAAAGAGAAAGTCGGCCCTCTGCTGACCCCTGTGTCTGTAATCAGGATCTGATTATAATAACTCAAAATCTGACTGCTCCTGTAGTGCTTGACCAATTGGGAGCGCTCTGTGATGAGGGGTTCCCACTGCCTGTCAATCATTTGAGTGCACATTCGCCTATCTCACCAGCCAGCTAGTGGCTAGGCTAGTCTAAACTGTTGAGATGGCAGAAAAGTTGATAGTGTCCAAGTTTCCGATTCCGTCTTTATGGACAACAACATATACTATAAAACAAGGGGGAAAAAGAAAGACAAACAGACAAGGAGTTGCCCAAGAAGGAGGCTGATCGATCAAGGACCAAAACCAGGGGTCAACCTTGGTGCGGCATTTCAAAAATGGCGAGAACAGGGATTTCAGAGGTTTCAAAATGGATGCCATGCTTGCTGTGTTCCTTCTGGACAGGTAACTAACATAATAGCTACGGTATTTTGTTAAATTGGTCATAATCTGGTCATACTGGGCCTCAATCATCGTTCGTACATACAAGTTTGTTCTTCGCACCCATAGAATTTTTTTTACCCCTGAAGTTTGTCTCAAGAGACCGGTGTAGAACCTGGATTACCCCTGAATTTAGACGCCAATTGGCTAACACTGATGTCTTTGCAATCCTGGCTGATTGCTCGTTGACAGAGGTAGACAATAGATGTTAGGAGGAAGGAATTACAAATAACCATCAGGCTTTGCTCTGAATGTCAGACAATGTTGAGAGCTAGAAAATTCCATAGTTGTGTAAGAACAAATTTGTATGTACGATTGATGAATGAGGCCCAATCAGTGCCTTGTTTATTGTTTGTTGATGGTTGTCTACTTTCAAATTGTACCTTCTTGCCAAAGATGCCCACCCCAGCTTTAAAGCATAAATGGGTCGAGCGTGACACCCTTCTTGTTTCCTTCAGAAACCCAAGGCCTACTGAACACAAAGCCCTGCTGTACCATTAACACATTTACACTAAACAGGGTTTACACAGTTACATCCCCCCACTCTCTGGAACCTGGAGTTTTGCTGGGATGGTCAGGGTGAGGCGTCGGCACAAGGCATATGCTGCAGGGGCGGCCAAGCCATTGTCAGTTTACCAAGGCACTTGGTTTTGTTTATCTCGTTTTATTTATTTACTTTGTAAGTGGCCCACCCCAAACACATTCGACCACCACAAATAAATTCTCAGCCAGTGGGAGACACTGTGGTGCCAGTGCAGGTTTGCTCCGAGAAACTATAACACAGAGCATCTTGACACATGCTCAATAATCCAAGTAAGAAAATCACAGAAGGTTGAATCAGTTCATCTGGACACAACGTTTATTGAAAGAAACGTTTCATCGCTTGTCTAAGTGACCTCTTCAGTCTCACCTGACTGCAGGTATCCCCACCCTTAAAAACAATACAGAGCCATAAACTCCGAAAACGACTGGTTTCATATGCAATTGCTGTGACCATTAACTAGAGTTTAAATGCCAATGTGTATTATTGTGATGATTGGTTCCTCCCTGAACGGGGAGTCACAGAGGCCATCTATGTGAAGAGGAAACGACCTGAACTGGGGGGGGGGCAGTGAATAGTACACATGGCCATTGAAACTCTAGTTAATGGTCACAGCAGTTGGTATATGAAACCGATCGTTGTTTTCAGTCGTTACACCCCTGTATTGTTTATAAGGGTGGGGATACCAGCAGTCAGTTTAGACTGAAGAGGTCACTTAGATGAGTGATGAGACATTTCTCTCTCAATAAACATTGTGTCCAGATGACCTGATTCGACTTTCTGTGATGTAGCACAGAGTGATTGTCAGGCTTTCTAAAATAGTTTTTTTTCCCCTTCCACTTTTGATCCTGAAATGTCTAGTATTATAATTTGGCCTTTTCTTCCACAGAACATTTAACAACATGCTGCTTAAAAAAAGATTTGTTTTAATTTGTAGAATAGTAGTACCTTGAGGACCTTATTCATACATTTATATTTAACAGCTGTAAAAGCAGCCCATCACTTCCTCTGCCTGCGGAGGACACTCGTGAGACCGTTCCAGCACCAACCCTGTTGAGCATCAGCAGTACGACTCCTTCTGATCAGTAAGTGGGACGATGATTTTAGAGCCTCTAGTAGTTGGTGTACTGTGACCTGTGTCCTATGGTGTGTACTGGCACGTTTGGGTAACCGAGCAGTCTCAAGTGCTTGATAACATAAGCTTTGCAGAGGTCTGTGCATTTCGATTTTGGTGAAGGCTTGTCTCGTTTAGATATGTTTTTGGCAAACTTCACTTACAGGCAAAATAACTTTTTTATTGTTTGATATATATATATATATATATATATATATATATATATATATATATATATATATATATATATATATATATACATGTAGTTGTGTACTGACAGCATTCTGCTCTGTTTCCTATGTGTAGAGAGGAACCATTACCCGAGGAAGGGGTTGAGGAAATGGCCCCAAAACTTGAGTCCACAGGTGATGCAACCGAGATTGAAGGGGTACTGGACAGGTAAATATTTGTTTTATGTGTAACATAATAAGACATATTGTGAGCTTTCTATTCCACTGTGAGGAGCTTCTTTTATATCTGCTCTAGGGTTGGTTGGGTGATCGTTTCTATTTTCATATCCAGTCGGGGCTACTGATCCCCAGGGGGTGGGGTGGGGGAGTTATGTCACAGCGCCCCAGTAGTTATAGTACATTTATTTGTTTTTGTTTAGCTTTTTTTTTATTATTATTGACTTTAATTTTGAATTTTGTTTTGGACTAAAGCTTAAAGATTTTGAATAATCGTCTTGAGTGTGGCTCGGCGTCTGACAGACCTTTGAAATAATCGAAGCTTTCTGCAAGCAATGCAGTTAAAATTACAAGAATAAACATAAGAGTGAAAATTTTATCTAAAATATTTGAAAATTAAACAAAAATATTGAATCACAATGTCTCATTCAAACAATGGCTCTCTTTTGAAAATCAGTGCGCTTGGTGCAATAATATCATAGCGTCATGTTTTTCTTAACATTATCTTTAATATCACAATCCAAATCATATCCATAACGTTAACCGCTCTTGTGGAGCACAGAGCAAAGTTTTGGTGAGCAGGCGTGTGGAGGTGCAGGGTGTCGGATCCATGGAAAAGAGATGGCTAACTGGTTAATTAAGGATTTAAAATTCACTCGTCACTGGTGCTGATTAACGAGGCTCAACCGGCAGACACACCGCTCCACCAGAAATGTCTCTAAATGCCCAGTAGGGTGCAGATTCTAGAGATTATTTTATAACATCTTAGTTCTGATAGTAACTTAGTTAAAATCACCTCAATATCGGCGTAGGAGAAACCAGTCATAGATAATCCCTTCAGTCATCGATATTCGATTCAATCACCAATCGGCACAAGCCTAACCTGCACAGATGTCCGCACAGAATCAAACATTCACTTGTATGTTTCTTGACCCTTTCTATTTGGAGTCATTTATGGTATGTTTCATCATAATGATTTGGTTACCCTTTATTAATCCCTGCTCTTTAACACATGGAAAGCCCCCCCCCCCCCAAATGGTTGCAGTAGGTGTGTATTTACAAGGAATATCTACTGTGGGAATGATCAATAAATTGCACCTTATTAACCACAACACCTAGCCAAGATTACACACACAGACAAAGCATATAGGCTTTGGACATATACAGTTGTCATGACAAAGTGTGTAACTGAACTTTCATACCTCCTATGTAAAGATTGGAGTGACCCTGTTGACAGTTGCAGTGTAATGTAGTTATGTCTGTGCCAAGAGTCCTTATCAGGCTCCAGCTTACTGAATAATTCTAACAATAATCATGTTGAACTCAGGCGGCACGGTGGCGCAGTGGTGAGCACAGTCTCCTCATAGCGAGAAGGTCCTGGGTTCGAGCCCCGGGGTAGTCCAACCTTGGGCATCATCCCGGGTCGTCCTGTGTGGCGTTTGCATGTTCTCCCCGTGTCTGCGTGGGTTTCCTGCAGGGGCTCTGGTTTCCTCCCACAGTCCAAAGACATGTAGGTCAGGTGAATCGGCCATACTAAATTGTCCCCAAGTATGAATGGGGGTGTATGTGTGTATGTCAGCCCTGTGTGATGGTCTGGCGGCCTATGACTGCTGGGATAGGCTCCCGCGACCCTGAGAGCAGGGTAAGCGGTTCGGATAATGGATGGATAGATGGATCATATTGAACTCCTGTGCTTGTTCAATCAGTATTTTGCAGCTCAAACTGAACAGTCAGTCAAAAGTTATATAAAGTAATGGTATTCAGTTATGTACCGTGGAGGCAGCATATTGGCACCTCCGTTCGTCATCCACAGGCGCCCTTACATGGCCGAGCATCATTAGAGCTTTCCTGATGTTGCTGTGAATGCTTGCTTCAGTATAGGAAATGTAATGGTAGTTGGCTGACGTAGCAGGCTGGCTCCAGGTCTGAAGGAGTCTCCCAGCAGTGGTCTCGTATATGCCATGCCAGCACTGATTCATCATCAGCCCATCAAATTCAAGCCCTGGCTGCCTCTCAAAAGGCCACCAGCCTAATTCCCTCCAATCTTCCAGAGAGGGCTCCTGAATTAAACTCTTGAACAAGAAGAAAAACATGAAAAACAAGTTAAAAAGTTTCATAATATTAAACATTTTGTATTTACTTCAGCATCAGATGCTTTATGATGCATACAATTATTATGGAGCAGTTATAGTTGTGTAATTCCTTATGATAGTTGCAATTAGATAACACTAACCTGTCTCTTCCCCTCTGTGAAAGACCTCAGTATGCCCTGTCTCTTCAAAAGCTGCCCTGCTACCCCCATTCCCCTCTTCATTTGTCTGTCCCAACTTGTCTTCTCCCACCTGTAATTATTTATTCACATCCCCTTCTCTGGCTCTGCCTCCGAGATCTGATTTTGCTGTATTCAAATTCACTTTGGAAAGAAACAGCAGTGGCAAGTTATTTTAGTTTCTTTTCAGAAACTATCCTTCATTTTTGCTCTATCAACCACTGTTGATGTCAATGCTGTAGGTAGCTGTTGCAAACTGCTGTTTGACTGTGAACATATACTAACGTAATAAAGACGGCAATGTTTTGTCACTATTTTTGATTATAAAACCACCTCGCTAAACATGCTGTGCTATCACACTTGATTGTGTGTGTGTGTGTGTGTGTGTGTGTGTGTGATCGGCTCATTTAAAATGTGAGTGCAGACAGTTTTGTGAAAAATGGCTGGCGATATTGTACTGAATTGTCAGTCCATGTTTTCCTCTTCTGTCAAGCCAAAACTGTGTTCAAAGCTTCATGTATTTATTTATTTTGTCTGTAGGTGTGTGAGTCATTATTGCAACTGCATGTTTTTTCTCCTATGAGACCAGAGACCTGTTCCCTGGGCCGCCTTTCTGCGACCAGGGGATCCTGCATTACAAGGCAACCTGCATCGGCCATTAGCCAGAGTAGGTCGTCTTGCTGTTCAGCCAGTCACACAAGGTGACAGTAATCTTACTGCTGCTCTGTGTGACAAGAGGGATGTATTTAGATTTTACCATTTCCCCATTGTTCCCTATTAACATACACTACTGCTACTTTAGGCTGCTCCCGTTAAGGGGTCGCCACCTCGGATCATCTGTCTCCGTCTCTTCCTGTCCTCTGCATCTTCCTCTGTCACACCAGCCACCTGCATGTCCTCTCTCACCACATCCATAAACCTCCTCTTGTCCTCTTCCCTGGCAGCTCCATATTCAGCATCCTTCTCCCAATATACCCAGCATTTCTCCTCCACATGTCCAAACCATCTCAGTCTTGCCTCTCTTGCTTTGTCTTCAAACCATCCAACCTGAGCGGTCCCTCGAATATAATCGTTCCTAATCCTGTCCTTCTTTCACTCCCAATGAAAATCTTAGCATCTTCAACTCTGCCAGCTCCACCTCCTGTCTTTTCATCAGTGCCACTGTCTCCAAACCATATAACATAGCTGGTCTCACAACCATCTTGTAAACCTTCCCTTAACTCTTGCTGGTACCCTTCTGTCACAAATCACTCCTGACACACTTCTCCACCCACTTCACCCTGCCTGCACTCTCTTCTTCACCTCTCTTCTGCACTCCCCTATTACTTTGTACAGTTGACCCCAAGTATTTAAACTCATATGCCTTTGTCACCTCTACTCCTTGTATCCTGACCATTCCACTGTCCTCTCTCTCATTCATGCACATGTGTTCCGTCTTGCTCCTACTGACTTTCATTCCTCTTTTCTCCAGTGCATACCTCCACCGCTCCAGGCTGTCCTCCACCTGCAACTTACTCTCGCTACAGATCACAATGTCATCCATAGTCCAGAGAGACTCCTGCCTGATCTTGTCCGTCAACCTGTCCATCACCATTGCAAACAAGAAAGGGCTCAGAGCCGATCCTTGATGTAATCCCACCTCCACCTTGAACCCATCTGTCATTCCAACCACACACCTCACCATTGTCACACTTCCCTCATACGTATCCTGCACCACTCCTACATACTTCTCTGCAACTTCCGACTTCCTCATACAATACCACACCTCCTCTCTAAACACCCTGTCATATGCTTTCTCTAAATCCACAAAGACACAATGTAACTCCTTCTGGCCTTCTCTATACTTATCCATCAACATTCTAAAAGCAAACATCACATCTGTGGTGCTCTTTCATGGCATGAAACCATACTGCTGCTTGCTGATCATCACCTCTCCTCTTAACCTAGCTTCTGTTACTCTTTCCCATATCTTCATGCTGTGGCTGATCAACTTTATACCTCTGTAGTTGCTACAGTTCTGCACATCGCCCTTACTCTTAAAAATTGGTAACAGTATACTTCTCCACTCCTCAGGCATCCTCTCACTTTCTAAGATTGTATTAAACAATCTAGTTAAAAACTCTAAAAATTCCACTGCCATCTCTCCTAAACATCTCCATGCCTCCACAGGTATGTCATCAGGACCAACTGCCTTTCCACTCTTCATCCTCTTCATAGCGGCCCTCACTTGCTCCTTGCTAATCCACTGCATTTCCTGATTCACTATCCCTACATTATCCAACCCTCTCGCTCTCATTTTCTTCATTCATTAGACCCTACTCCTTCCACCTTCTCAACACACTCTCCTCACTTGTCAGCACATTTCCATCTCTATCCTTGATCGCCCTAAGCTGCTGCACATCTTTCCCAGCTCGGTTCCTCTGTCTCGCCAATCAGTCCCATTAACATACACTGAACTTGCCAAATTCGCGCAGCTTGTGTGAGCCTTTAGACTTGTTGAATAAATTTCTGAGAGGAGGATGCTGTTGAAGTTATGTGCCATCATGGAAAATGTCTCCCACCCACTCCATGACATGCTGGTCGGGCACAGGAGTACTTTTAGTGACAGAGTCAATCTGTCGAAATGAGCTACAGAGCACCACAGGAGGTCATTCCTGCCTGTGGCCATCAAACTTCACAACTCCTCCCTCAGATTGTCCGACACATTGAGTCAATAGTCATTAGACCGGCCCTTCGACTTGTTTTACCCTGTCAGTGTTTGTTTGTGTTGTTTTGTTTCCATCCATTATCCGAACCACTTATCCTGCTCTCGGGGTCACGGGCTGTTTGTTTCATGCTGCAGTAATACAGTATAGATAGTGGTATATGCTGGAGCATGGTGCACATATGTTTACATATTTTATTCTTATTTCTATTTCTTATTTTATCTTCTATTTTTATTTATTTCTGTTATCTTGTCTTATTTTTTCTTTACTAGAGCGTGAGTGTCTGTAATAGGACTCAATTTTCCCTCAGGGATTAATAAAGTATTGCGAATCTGCGAAGTGTGTTTATAGACAGACATACATGCACATTGTATGACCAGAGAGACGTCTATCTTCACAGAAACATGGACACTGAATTCTTTATGGAGTGTGAGGAAGAGGAGCTAGAACCATGGCAACAGGAGGAGGAATATGACACAGAGGAAGAAGTTGACTTAAAAGATGCACACCATGATTCTGGTGAGTCTTGCAACTGTCTCCATGGGAACTGTCTGATTGACATTTGCTGTCTGCATGATTGTGTAGATCAGTGTATGGAGGGAGGGACGAATGCGGCAAGGAAATCTGTTTTTATGGTTTTGTTTTTTCGTTCATGTTTATTTCAACATGGCTGCTGTGTGGAATGAGTTTTCTGAACACTAGAGTACTTCATTTATGTGAGTTAGGAGAGGTGGTAATGGTGTTATCACTGCTGGTGAATCCTGAGGAACAGAGGATGTGATCTGATGTCTTCCTTCTTTCCTAGTGGAGGATTCTTCCTCGCTTCCGACTCCAGAGACTGCTTCCCCCACAACCTGCCCTGCACCGTCAGGTGAGTCTGTATCTATGTATTTGTTTGTGTGTTTTGTGTAGGGTTGATCTGAATCCTTCGAAGCCTTCGATCGTTACCATGGTAATTGATGGCAAAACCAATATTTGAAATTTTTTTCCCAGGAGACGGTAAACGGCAGTTGGCAATACGGCATGGGAAAACATGAAATGCGGTGACCTCGTGAACACAGCGTGCCATTAATTATTTAAGATTTAATATGAAGTTGTACACTGACAAAAAGCCTTATTTCTGTTTTCTTTTTATCAGCAACCAATTTCACTTTTTGAAAATGTTTTTTTTTATTACAATATTTTATTAGGACAAGGATGTAGCACAACAGCACAACCACAAAAGAACAGGTATTTTCTTTTTTTACAAACCCGCTTTCCCTCAAACCAGGACCGCCATGAGCCAACTATGATTCTCGCCCCACAGTCCTCCTTGATGGGATTGAAACAGTGCGTAAAGCATGAAGTCAAATCGAGCACTCACATACACCGCGACATAAGCAAACAAAAAGTAAAAACCATAATAATACAGACATATAAACAAACATGAGAAAGAAGAGTTGGTAGTTGCTGACATTCAGGCCATTATGCTGGACTATTGAAGATCCGAAGCTCAGGAAGACACGTGCTGTACTGCATACACAGAACCTTCATATACCCCTTCGTATATAGGGATCTTACATGGGGGCCATGTGGCAGATAGCGAAACCCGTGCCCGATGCAGGCAGACATGAGGCATACCATTGACAACACCGTGGTGACGCCAACTCGGACTGCGAGGAATCTGGGTGTGATCCTGGACGATTAGCTGTTGTTTGCTGCAAACGTTGCATTGGTTGCTCGCTCCTGCAGATTTCTCCTCTAACATCAGGAGGATTCGCCCATTCCTCACCGACGAGGCGCAATAGGTGCTCATCCAGGCTCTGGTCATCTCCCGGCTGGACTACGGCAACTCCCTCCTTGCTGGCGCCCTGGCGTCGGCCATCAAACCTCTGGAGCTTGTTCATAAAGCTGCAGCTCGTCTGGTGTTCAACCGCCCTAAGTTCTCCCACACGACTCCCCTTCTCATGTCCCTACACTGGCTCCCAGTAGCTGCTCGCATCCAGTTTAAGACTGTGGTGCTAGCCTACAGGGCAGTGAAAGGAACAGCTCCTTCCTATCTCCAGGCCATGGTCAAGCCCTACACCCCCGCCCAACCACTTCGCTCTGCTGCCTCGGGACGCCTGATTGCCCCGTCCCTCAGAGGCTCCTGCTGCCAATCGACCCAGTCACGGCTCTTTTCTGTCCTGGCCCCACGGTGGTGGAATGAACTCCCAACTGATGTCAGGACAGCGGAGTCGCTGCCCATCTTTCGGCGCAGGTTGAAAACTCACCTCTTCAAGAACTACTACCCTGTTACTTGCTCTTAGCACTTATTGTATTCACTCATTCTTACGCTTTTACTTTAGCACTGGTTTTGCTTTTAGATGCTTGTTTAGAGAGAAGATGCACTTATGACCTCTGATGACTAGTAGTTCTCCTGATTTCCTACATTAAATGCACTTATTGTAAGTCGCTTTGGATAAAAGCGTCGGCTAAATGACTGTAATGTAATACCATCACTGTGACACCCTGCCAGGGGGAAGCTGGTCAACATAATTGATCAATGGTCTCTAGTGAGAGTAAAATCTATCAGAGGAACCTCTCGGTGTAAATTTAATTTTTTTCCACTTTTAGGAGAGACAGAATATCGAGCTGCCAGGATATAAATGAAGGTGGCAGGGTGGACTTCCATAAAAAGAGAATTTTCCTACGGGTGATCAAGGAGGTCAACATGATACATGATGTAATAGATGCACACATGGGCTTGTGTGCATCTATTACATCTATCATCTACTTTAGCTGGGTAAAATCTGGAAAGTTTAGCCTTACTATAATGAGACTCCATTATAGCATGGCTACAATGGAGTCTATTAAGTACCTTGAACTGTACAAGGCTAAGCCTAGTGCAGCTGGAGGATGAGTTGACAGCTCTTAGGGCCTCTTCCCAGAAATGGTCAGAGAAGGTAATCTGCAGTTCATTCTCCCAATCGGGTCTGACCTTGTTAATGATAGACTCATCCACTGGGTATAAGAGGCCATACAAGTAGGAGACGTGGCCCTTGGGTAAGGATCTGACTCTAAGTATAACATCTACACCTTTGGGGGGTGGGATTTGGGGGAACTGGGGGGAGTGGGTTCTAGCAAAATCCCATAGCTGAAAATATCTGAACAAATCAGAGCTGCCTAAATCGAAAGCTGCACGTAATTGATCAAAGCTGGCAAACAGGCTGTCTATGTACAAGTTTTCCAAGCGGTATATAGAGAGGTAAATCTAGAGTCAATTCCAGCTGGCAAAAATAAATGATTATTGCAAATAGGGGTCACCTGGGGGAGAGTGAGCCGCCCAAAGTGATGCTTAATCTGTGCCCAAATTCTCAGTGCCAATAACAATGGGGTTGGATGTGTACTGCGAGGGGGAGAGGAGCAGGGTGCTGCATGCCAAGGCCTGGGGTGAAGATAAGGGGCACGAGTCAGCCTCAGTCTGATACCAGCTACTCTGAGGTGAAACAAACCAGAGCATGACCTTGTGTACATTGGTGGCCCAATAGTAGCCAAGGAGGTTGGGTAAGCCAAGCCCACCCAACGACCTGTCTCTCTGTAGCAAGGTCCTACCAATTCTCACATGCTTACCAACCCAGATAAATGAGGACATAATGCTATCAAGAGAGTTGAAAAATGATCTGGGCAAAAAGATAGGGGGACATTGGAAAACATGTAAGTACCTAGGTAAAATGTTCATTTTGATAATCTGTACCCTTCCCGCTAAAGAAAGTGGTAGATGACTCCACCTTTGTAGTTCAGATTTGAATGTTGCTGTTAGTGCCGTAAGGTTTTGTTCCCGTAGTGAACAAATGGATCTAGTAATAATGATGCCCAAATATTTAAATCCTGAGTTAGATAGTTTGAAAGGTATTGACGACATTGGTAAATCTGCAGCCAATTGATTGATAGGGAAACATACGCTTTTTTGGATATTCAATTTATAACTCGAGAGCACACCAAAAGATTCCAAGACTGAAAGAAGATAAGAGATACTAGATAAGGGGTCAAGCACATATAAAAGCAGGTCATCAGCATATACCGAGACTCTGTTCTGTACCCCACTTCCGGATACCCTTAAGCCTGCTCTCTGCCTTTAGAGCAATTGACAGTGGCTCGATAGCCACTGTCGATTTAATGTGTCGATCTAATATTTCAACCTTGCTGTTTTTATCATTTTGTTTTTTCGTTCATGTCTATTCCAACATGGCTGCTGTGTGGAATGAGTTTTCTGAACACTAGGAGTACTTAATTTATGTGAGTGAGGGGAGGTGGTAATGGTGTTATCACTGCTGGTGAATCCTGATGAACAGCGGATGTGATCTGATGTCTTCCTTCTTTCCTAGTGGAGGATTCTTCCTCGCTTCCGACTCCAGAGACCGCTTCCCCCACAACCTGCCCTGCACCGCCAGGTGAGTCTGTGTATTTATTTGTGTGTTTTGTGTAGGGTTGATCCGAAGCCTTCTGTCGTTGCCATGGTAATCGACAGCAAAACCAATTATTTGAAAAAAAAAATTTTCCAGGAGATGGTAAACAGCAGTTGGCAATACAGCACGGGAAAAACATGAAAAGCGGTGACCTCGTGAACACAGCGTGCCATTAATTATTTAAGATTTCATATAAAGTTGTACACTGACAAAAAGCCTCATTTCTGTTTTCTTTTTTATAAGCAACCAATTTCACTTTTTGAACATGTTTTTGAAGCCAGTTTATCAAACTAGGAAGGAATCGCTATCTGTCCATTTCTTGACAACCTTTTATCCGATCCACTTCACACTTGGCGGGAGTATTGCTGAGGAGCGTGAAGTTGTTGAGATGAGTGGTTGTAGAGAAAATCGAAGGACCTATAGGCAGACACTTTCTTCCTGTGGCGACCGGACGAACAGCGCCACACTGCCATTACAACCCACACTGTGGTGGGAGGGGGTATTACAGCTGAACGGGCGCCGCACTATTCTCAATAAAAAGGAAATGCCTTCAGATCCTTTTTTTGTCTCTCAATAGCATGATAATTACTGCAATAAGAGCCTAATGATAGCATGTGATAAAGACATAATTAATCAACAATAACAGCAAACATATGAACAATTTAGTGTTTATAGTGTGATTTATTTAACCCCCCCAGTTGTGGCGAAGCTTCAAATACCTGACAGTACTTGCTACTGAATATTCGCAGCCCAAAAAGGGGTATCTGGGACAGCCCTAGTATTGTGTTTGTAAAGGTATGTTCATACTCGTGTGTGTATTTAGAGTTCTGGTAGATTACAGTATATAGAGGAGACTTTTGTTCCTCAGCATGGAGACTTGATGAGCTGCTCTCTCCATCCTTATTTCCAGCACAGAGCATCTCATCTCCAGTGCCTCCCCATCACCCTGTTACTACCATCTGTCAACGGCCCCCAGCCTCCAGTGTGTCCCCTTCTGACCCCACTGTGACCCCCTCTGGCCCCCCAGCCCAGCCTTTTATAATGGTCCGGACTCCCAATGGAACCTTCTTGCTGATGACAGACTCAAGCACTGAAACCAGCCAACCCATCCAGCTCACCACTCAGGTAAAGAACCAAGGATACGTGGAAACCGGACTAGGATGTGGACGGGTTATCAGAAGTTAATTATTAAAAGAAAGCTGAAGAGCGATGTTAGAAATCATTAAACAGCATAGTTAAATGTATGGATGTGATATAAAGACTTTGACATTAAACTTTAGAGAGGTGAGTGATTTTGACAGAACATGCACCAAAATTCTACTCCCCCCTCCCCTCTGCTTCTTCATTCCCTCCCGTAATCCCTCCCTCTGAACCATGTGCAAGCCCATCAACAGGCAAAATTTGTATTGCTGTTGATAATCTATGTATGTAAAAATATTTTTTCTCAGCAAATCTTAGTTAAACCAACATTGTTGTAGTCAGGCCCTGTTTTACTTATTGGTGAAGTATTTCTAAAGATCGCCATTTCCAAAGTACTAGTGACACCTTGTGTGACAACCTCTAAGATCTGTATTAATGCCATGAAGTTAGTAAAAAGTATCACAGTTGTTAATCTGTGCATTTAAGAAATACTGTTTTCGGGGCATCTGGATAGCGTAGCGGTCTATTCTGTTGCCTAACAACACGAGGCTCGCCGGTTCAAATCCCCGTGTTAGCTCCGGTTTGGTCGGGCATCCCTAACGACACAATTGGCCGTGTCTGCGGGTGGGAAGCCAAATGTGGGTATGTGTCCTGGTCGCTGCACTAGCACCTCCTCTGGTCAGTCGGGGTGCCTGTTCAGGGGGGAGGGGGTAGCTGGGGGGAATAGCGTGATCCTCACACATGCTACGTTCCCCTGGTGAAACTCCTCACTGTCAGGTGAAAAGAAGTGGCTGGCGACTCCACATATACACTCACTGGCCACTTTATGAGGTACACCTTGCTAGTACCGGGTTGGACCCCCTTTTGCCTTCAGAACTGCCTTAATCCTTCGTGGCATAGATTCAACAAGGTACTGGAAACATTCCTCAGAGAGTTTGGTCCATATTGACATGATAGCATCACGCAGTTGCTGCAGATTTGTCGGCTGCACATCCATGATGCGAATCTCCCAGTCCACCACATCCCAAAGGTGCTCTATTGGATTGAGATCTGGTGGAGGCCATTTGAGTACAGTGAACTCATTGTCATGTTCAAGAAACCAGTCTGAGATGATTCGAGCTTTATGACATGGCGCGTTATCCTGCTGGAAGTAGCCATCAGAAGATGGGAACACTGTGGTCATAAAGGGATGGACATGGTCAGCAACAATACTCAGGTAGGCTGTGGCGTTGACAAGATGCTCAATTGGTACTAAGGGGCCCAAAGTGTGCCAAGAAAATATCCCCCACACCATTACACCACCACCACCAGCCTGAACCGTTGATACAAGGCAGGATGGCTCCATGCTTTCATGTTGTTGACGCCAAATTCTGACCCTACCATCCGAATGTCGCAGCAGAAATCGAGACTCATCAGACCAGGCAATGTTTTTCCAATCTTCTATTGTCCAATTTTGGTGAGCCTGTGCGAATTGTAGCCTCAGTTTCCTGTTCTTAGCTGACAGGAGTGGCACCCGGTGTGGTCTTCTGCTGCTGTAGCCCATCTGCCTCAAGGTTCGACGTGTTGTGCGTTCAGAGATGCTCTTCTGCATACCTCGGTTGTAATGAGTGCTTATTTGAGTTACTGTTGCCTTTCTGTCAGCTCGAACCAGTCTGGCCATTCTCCTCTGACCTCTGGCATCAACAAGGCATTTTTGCCCATAGAACTGCCGCTCACTGGATATTTTCTCTTTTTCGGACCATTCTCTGTAAACCCTAGAGATGGTTGTGCATGAAAATCCCAGTAGATCAGCAGTTTCTGAAATACTCAGACCAGCCCGTCTGGCACCAACAACCATGCCACGTTCAAAGTCACTTAAATCACCTTTCTTCCCCATTCTGATGCTCGGTTTGAACTGCAGCAGATCGTCTTGACCATGTCTACATGCTAAATGCATTGAGTTGCTGCCATGTGATCGGCTGATTAGAAATTTGCGTTAACGAGCAGTTGGACAGGTGTGCCTAATAAAGTGAGTGTATATCAGAGGAGGCATGTGATGGTCTGAAGCCCTCCCTGGATCGGCAGAGGGGGTGGAGCAGTGACCCGGATGGCTCGAAAGAGTGGGGTAATTGGCAGCATACCACTGGGGAGAAAGAGGTAATAAATAAATAAATATTGTTTTCAGTGAATCTCTTGGTTACCCCAACATTGTTGTTGTGAAGCACTGTTTCCTTGGCGGGGACATATTTATTAAGCTTTATAAAGATTGATTATAAAGTTTGCTATTTCCAAAGCACCAGCACCTTGTGTGATGACCTCTGTCCAAGATCCATATTAATGCTGTTAAGACAGTAAAATGTCTTGCAGTTTGATCTATGCATGTTAAAAAAAGTCCTTATTTTCAGTGGGTCTTTAAATTACACCCATGTTATTTACAAAAAAGCTCTTTTTCAACCCGCAGTGCTTGGCTTGCGGGGGGGGGGGGGGGTTGGTTGCCCTGCATCTGCTGGTGACATTTGCATCAAGTTAGGCATGCTCTGTTGCATCGATTTGTTGTTTGAAAAGGATTTTAAAAAAAATCAGAATATAGCCCCAGGAGCAGCCAGAGAGACAAGATTTTTTATATATATATAGTGCCCTTATTAGATGAATACCTGTCGGTATAGAAGGAGAATTTCACCAAAAATGGCAAAAGGTAACTAGAGATACCAACAGCAGCTTTAACTTAGTGTGATGCATAGTTTTAATTACAGTGAATAAAATGAGTAAAACGTATCTGGTTAGCTGATGAAATCAATAATAATATAAACAGTTTAAAAAGATGGCTGTGACATTTGTTCATTCTCTGTTGTGTCTACAGGGTCTTCCAGTCGAGAACGTGAGGCTGGTGATGAACCCGCTGCCTCTCCTGGATCTGAACTTTCAGCCGAACAAAACCATGAAGCCTGCCACCCCGATCCAGCGTAAGACCCGGTTCTGCAGTGTGTCTGTCTGACCTGAAGTCAGTGTACTGTTAACAGTGTGTACTAACAGCAGTGTAAAGAGAGAGACTCCTGAAAAGCTGCTGTGGAGTTAAAGCAACCTCTCTGTCTAGTGTTGGCTCCATAGACTTTGGTCTGTCTGGTAACTAGAAATGTAATTAATTACTTTTTCAAATTAAATAGCAGAATTCCAATTACTGACATTTTAAATGGGCTTGTTACTTTGTGTTGATAGCAGACAAATGCAGCCTATTCCCAGATTTTCCAGTTTATGACTCTAACGTCACCTGACCTTACGGCAGCTCAATTAATGAGTGAATCAGTCCATCAGCATTATGGTCTTTTACAGACGGGGAGCAATTGACGGCACCCAAGTAATTGATTTTCAATGAGAGGTGAGCGGGCAGTCTGTCAGGTGGAGCGACAAGTGGGGGCAATCCCGTGAAACTGTCGTGCTCATGCTCGTCTCAAGCACGTGCCCCCGCCCGCTATCAGAGCTGAATGGTCTTGAATTTTTTTTGGATCCCCCCCCCCTTTCCTCCCCAATTGTATCCAGCCAATTACCCCATTCTTCTGAGCTGGCCCAGTTTCTGCTCCACCCCCTCTGCTGATCCAGGGAGGGCTGCAGACTACCACATGCCTCCTCTGATACATGTGGAGTCACCAGCCACTTCTTTTCACCTGACAGTGAGGAGTTTCACCAGGGGGACGTAGCACGTGGGAGGATCACGCTATTCCCCCCAGTTCCCCCTCCCCCCTGAACAGGCGCCCCGACAGACCAGTGGAGGCGCTAGTGCAGCGACCAGGACACATACCCACATCCGACTTCCCACCTGCAGACATGGCCAACTGTATCTGTAGGGACGCCCGACCAAGCCGGAGGCAACACGGGGATTTGAACCAGCGATCCCCGTGTTGGTAGGCAACGGAATAGACCACTAGCTACTCGGACACCCTAGAAGATATATTTTAATATGCTGCTATAGCCTATAAAGAAAAGACAGGTGTACTAGCAGGGATACAGTAGTGCACAGAAGCCTTACCCATGGTAACCACGTGTAGAGCGCCTGGCGTTTGCTCACCGAGCGCTTGTCTGCCTGTCTGTTCACATGAGGAGCGTATTGAGACCCCGGGCCTCCAAGCAGGTACACAGACGCTTAAAGGATAAACCTCAGTGTGTTTATGTTTTTGTAAACAACTTTATCACTTTTATTTCATTAGGCCTATCGTGATAAGACATTACTGTCAAATTTCTGAGCAAGTCATTTCATTTTACACTGCTGAAAGAGTATTCAAAATTGATTTGTGTTGCTTGATTTGAAGGCCTGTTGAGGCTAAAATAAATAGGCCTATCAAAACACATCTATTGTTGGTTTCAGTACTTACTTTTCATCACGGTGATATCGGTACAATGATGGATCAAATTTGACAGTTGTCTTGTCCCACACTGTGCCACAGCAACACTAAAATAATAGTAGTATATTCAGTTATTCATTATCCAAACCGCTTATCCTGCTCTCAGGGTCGTGGGGATGCTGGAGCCTATCCCAGCAGTCATTGGGCGGCAGGCGGGGAGACACCCTGGACTGGTCGCCAGGCCATCACAGGGTCATAATAATAATATTTTGAAGCTCCTTAATGTGTATTTGTCATATCAGCCATCATGCTAACAGAGTGGGAGATGTGATTTTTAGGTTAAAACTGTTCTGTGATATCTTATTCACCTTTGATGGAAACACGAGGTTTTAGAGATGGATTTTCTTGCCAACTAACACAGAGAACTTTTTTCTTTAATTGTTTTGGCTCCTGAAGGCCCTCAAGAGGAGCTAGACTATCTGCCATGTATCTACCGCAACACCAGCATCCTGAAACCACACTGTGTCGCTTCTGTGGATGATGACACCAAGCCTTTAACGGACTGCCAGGTCTGTCACTCCTTTATCATCCATTGTCATTCTTTCTCACTCCATCAGTTCTTATCAAGAATGATATCCATCATTCTATTTCTCTGTGGCTTTGCTATCATTCCACTGGACAAATGACCACGTTGTCATGTTACCAAAGCCCTTCTCTTCCATAATAACACTACAGATCAGTTGGTTCTTGACAGGGGAAGGTACACACAATCTTTGTTTTTTGACAATTACAAATGAAGCTATATAAACACTTGGCACTGAGGCGCAGTTGTATTTGAGTGGATAGTCTTTGTCAATGCGTTCTGATAATAATGTTAAGTTAATCAAATGTCCTTAATACTGGTAGCCTAGCTACACATGCTACAGGTTAGGAAACCTTCTAGACCTGGACTACATGTCAGCCCCTCTCCCGATTCATTAGTTTGTGCACCTGCAGGATTTCATCCCGTGGTATGCAAAAAAGTGACAAACAATGAATATAAGCACCATGTTTGACACATGGATAGGCTGTAATGCAACAATCACCTATCCAAAGGAATTGAGTCAAGTGCAACTGGACTTGGTTATATATCCGTGAAGACGTTTCGCCTCTCGTCCAAGAGGCTTCATCAGTTCGTGCCTCTCTGACTAGACCAAGCTAGTCTGACAACAATCACCTATCTATTATTTCATGTCAGCTTGTATAGCAGAATAACTCTAATAATAGTTGATCCTAGTGAAGGCTATTTTCAAGAACTGACATGGGTAAACTTTGGTCCCAGTTGCTGTTGTTGTCATCCTGCAGAAAAAAGCTGAGCCTGGCCAGCTATGATCAATGTTCAGTTTTCACTGGGAAAAAGGGCTGTGAAACTTTGATGATAAAAATTAATGGAAATGTGCTCAGTGATGAAAACAATACATGAATGTCCTATGCCCAGGCACACTATTAAAGACTGCGTGGAATTTAAAAAATGTATCCTGTATTTTAGCCCTTTTCTCTGCACCAAGTCCTCATTTGTCTTATGTGCGAAAAATTCGCAAAAAAACCAGAACAACTTTGAACTTTTTACTTGCCGCTAAACAATCCTGTTTTGTCTTCCTGCACAAGGCATCAAATTCAAAGTTGCATCACTTTGTATGTGTTGGATGGGTATCAGGAAAAAGTCCAGCTTTAATTTGATTTGAATTTCCCCATTGCTGCCCCACCTTGTAAAAATAGTCGTTTCTTCACTCTACGATATAATGGGATGCAGCTGCATCTTCAGTTGTTCACCTCCACAAACACTTTTCTTTCCCCCAGACTCTATGGCTACAAAAAACAATTGGTGGAGTTCATTCACTCTGAAGAGGGAAGTAGTTTTGAAAATACTGGCCTGTACAACAAGCATTTTAGTGTGCGCTGCTTTACAAACTGCACCGGTCACGATGGGCTTCGTTAGTTTCCTTTTGCATAAAGGAAACAGCAGTTTCATCAGTGTACATGGTAGAGCATTAAAATATCAATCAAATCGACTGCTCACCAGTTAAATCCCACCCCAATGGTCTCCTCCTCTTGGAAATGCATCACATTGCGGAAGCTCACAACACCCTAAATGCCATTTCATGTGGTCTTCAAAAACAAACAACCATGTAGCATGGGAATAAATGCTACATAGGAATGAGATTATACAATGAATATGCAAGGAGATTGACATTGCATATTCCATCATAGGTTTATCCAGTCCCTATAATTGGGGATGGGATCATGGATACAACAGTGGGGGAGAGGGGACAGACATAGCCTACAGATGAGGAAGGTGCAAAATTCAATGTCTTTTTTGTGCTGGAGTTTGTAAAGTGAGCAATAAATCGTCCGCGTTTGCACAGACCAGCAATAGGTGGTCTGCGGTCCGGTCTTTGGGGACCACTGCTCTAAATGGAAGTGATGCTATGGCCTTTCTTTACAAACATTAAAATTTGTCCTATTGTATCTCTATGTACAGAATTTTCCTGTGAGTTGCCCAAGTATTTCCTGGTTCCCTAGAGTATTTCCTGCAATAAATATATGTGGAACACCCCCGGTACAAGAGTGACGACCTACAGTTTACACCCTGGGGTGATTAGGTTGGGATGTTGTGTGGAGCGCTGGTTTCCCTTCCTGAGGGCACTTCTGACAGAAGACGAAGTGTTTTAATGGAGTAAAGAGCAACATGTTTGATTGGTCAGCAAACTCAGTCTGCTGTCCTCACTCTCGTTGCTTTACCATTAAGTCCTCTGCTGTATGAGGTACTGTCTGAAGCTGACAGACAACATGATTTGTCGGAAGCTTTGATTCGCTGACAAAGACGGAGCAGCTCAGTAGACAAACCAAATTATGTCTGATGTGGACTGAGACCAGACCAGATCCAGGACAGGAGATGGTTTCTGAATATTTCTTGGATCTTATTCTGCAGATCAAACCACAGTGGATCAAGAAAGGACAAACTGTATTCAATGAGTTTTCACAATCTTTTTTTGTCACTATTTACATTGATTTTTGAGTAGAAATACTTGTAGGAGACCAAAAAGGATCATGATGTTTAACTAACTGAGCAAAGTATTTAAGTGTGGGTGAGTTGCACAGAACTGAAGCCCGGTGAAGGTCCTCCTGTAGTCATCTGGGCTGACCTCAGTTCTCAGTCCTACAGTAATACACTTTGATAGTGTATCTGTAATAAGTCTGTTGCTCTTTATGGAGTAAATCAGAAAAGAACTCGGCTCCAAAAAATGTGAGTTTCAGAGACTACCCTGAATTCTGGCATTTTTTCAGTATGAAGTAACATGAGACCAGTGTCAACATGCATAAAGCGACACCAGAAGTGGGTTGTGGAAGTTAGTGTGAGTTTAGATGTAGGCTTCATCAGATCTTTGTAATGCCTCATTTAATCAGTGATATAATCAATTATAAATTAATAAACATGCAAAAACTTCCCACAAACTACACCTGTCATCATCAGCTCAAATAATGTAGGTTACACTCATTTCTAAACGTCAGTTAAGATCCCCTGGAACTAAAGCAACTTGGTTGTGTGTGTATTAGAGGTCACTCACGACTATAAAAAAAAAAATCAAGTTAAACTAACAGACAAATATCCATTTGCAGTAGGACAGTGAGGACGAAATTGAAGATTAAAATATTCTAAATTGTATTGTCAAAATTTCTTATTTTTCTCCAGTATGTTTTATTGTGCTGTTGATCAGTAAACAGCACAATACTCCTATTCATAATGTTCATTATTAGTGATTGGAAACTGGAGCTCAGCGCGGGAAGCTGTTGGACCAAAGTAGGTAAACATCTGTAAAGGTGTATTCAGGTGTAAACCTGAAGCTGTAAAATGTTGTGCCGCTTTTCTCTTAGGATATCGTCAATGTTTAATTGATCAGTGAATTAATATTTCTGGTAATTTAATGGCTGTTCATTCACCCTTACCTTGGTCTTAAGGCTATATTTTAGGAGCGTATAATTGTTTACCTTTTCCTGTCATGGATGTAAATAGTACTCGCAGCGTTAGCCAGATTTACAAGAATTCACTGATAACTGATTGTTTCTTCATTGAGTACTTTGTGCCGTCATTGACTAAAGCCACAAATGTAGACCAAATGGGCTAATCCAAGTTAATGAAAATTCTATTGCGTCCAATTTGCCCTGTAGCCATTTTTCACTGACCATATGCCGTTTATTTCATGTAGAGGACTTGAGTAACCTGTAATGAAAACCCAATTTTACGTAGTGATGAATCTGATTGCATCTGCTGTGATGTATGAAAACATTCGCCTTTATCAATGAGCTAGATACGACACGTTGCGCCATTTGAGTGCCTGCGCACGGCTACCGCGGTGGTGTGCGTGCACTGTTGTAGTAGACAGTTGGCATGTTCCTCTCCGCCACGACCAGAGATGGCGGGAAACAGCTCAGAGGAAGAGACGTGTCGACTAATTGGGTGAAATACCATTTAGCAGTCTTCAAATCACAGGTGGGATGTGTGCGTAAAAACAAGCATATATTGTACAATGGTTGGTTGCGCTTCTGACTGATTATAAATGTGATAATTGACTTAATCGGAGTTCATGCTTCTTGACCACCCTATAGGGTTTTGGGCTCACCAACCTTAGTAAAAAAAAATTGTGTGGGAAACTTACATTGCAGTGATATGATCCACAATTACATTGTTTGTTTTTTTTAAACATTTATTTATTGAATTATTTTGTTTTATAAAAAAGAAAAACACAACAAGATTTATGTGTACAAAAATACAGCGTAGATGATGATGAATAAACAATAATGAATAAATTCAAATAATTATTGTTAGGGGAAAACATGTCAGCCCTAAATGGCAATCGGTTCAACATTCCATCCATCTATTTCAACTTCTCCAGGAAGTTACAGCTGTTCCAAATGCCCCAAAACTTGTCAGGCTTATTCTTTGTGATGTATGTGTAAATCTAAATCATGCAAATTATCAAATGTTACACGTGGGTAGGCTACTTGTCATTTTAAGGGTAGTTATGCCAACAGTGGCTAGCGTTAGCGCCTGACATGTCATGGTGTGATGTTTTGTGCTTCTCGTAACATCAATAAATGGACAGACAACAACTGGAGCGAATGATGATTTTAGTGAAGTCTCACAGGATATATTTACACATGGCAGGTGGCTTCCTGACAGCGTAAGTGCCTGACTACCTAGCTGGCTACCATATCCTGTTATCAGCAGGGGGCGTACGTGGACTAGAGCACAGTCACAAAGACTATAGCTTGTAATGATTTGCTTGTGGATATTACATCATTTTTCTTTTTTTTTTAAGAATAACTCGGTTTCAATTTCCGAAGTGCTACTGAAGTACTTTCATTGTAAGCATTCTCAAATACCCAATAATAAAAATAAAAACCCATAATGGCCTTAACTTGGACTGTTATTCCTTACTTGCAATAAATGCATTTGCTGTAGCTGTCCATGAAACAACTGGAAAGTCAATTTGACAACAGTCTCGTCGCTATAGTCATCTGGCTCTGGTGGAATGTTCTGGAGCACAGTAGGGATTTTCTTGAAAAAGGATAGATTCCTTGTGATGGAGTGTCCATCCTTCATTGCTGTGACCATTGAGCCTTTGATCTTGGACACAGTGTATGATTCACTGTTGTAAGGTGTGGTGAGCTTGTTGTGGTTAGGGTTAGGGCTCTGGTGGAATGTTCTGGAGCACAGTAGGGATTTTCTTGAAAAAGGATAGGTTCCTTGTGATGGAGTGTCCATCCTTCATTGCTGTGACCATTGAGCCTTTGATCTTGGACACAGTGTATGATTCACTGTTGTAAGGTGTGGTGAGCTTGTTGTGGTTAGGGTTAGGGCTCTGGTGGAATGTTCTGGAGCACAGTAGGGATTTTCTTGAAAAAGGATAGGTTCCTTGTGATGGAGTGTCCATCCTTCATTGCTGTGACCATTGAGCCTTTGATCTTGGACACAGTGTATGATTCACTGTTGTAAGGTGTGGTGAGCTTGTTGTGCTTAGGCTGGTGGTGGAGCACGATGTCTCCTGAGGTGAGAGTACTTGGTGTTTGTTGTGTGACGACGTGTGTCGGCATAAGCTTTCATCTTGGCTTTAGCTTCTCGATCTTTTGCTCGGATTCCATGATCTGACCTGTTGGGAGTGGCATGGATGACTGTGGGAATCTTTGTGTAGGTCTTCTGTTGGAACTGAAACTCTGCTGGTGAAGCATTAGTAGTGCTATGTGGTGTGGCACGATACACTCGAAGCAAGATGTTGAGATGCTGCTTCCATGGTATGCCTTGTGTTCCTGCAACACAGATGGTCTTGCTTAGTGTGCGCATAAAATATTCTGCAGTGGCGTTAGCCTGGGGACACTGGGGTGTGATTTTTGCAGTGGTGAAACCGAGGTAGGTTGCGAACTGGGCAAACTGGTCACCGTTAAATGGCGGGCCGTTGTCTGTTTTGAGCACTCTGGGGATTCCAAACATCTAGAATACTTTGTCGGTAACTGGTATGACTGTTAGCTGAAGTTGATTTAACAGCCTCAACTACTGGGTACCGTGTGTATTCATCCACAATGACAAGTAGCTACTCTCGAGTGGGGAGAGGTCCATAGAAGTCTGCACTTGTGCTATGCCAGGGGGCTTCTGGTAACTCAGACATCTGCAGTGGCTCTATTTGACTGGTGCGTTCGCCTGGCATTTTTTTTACTGTAGCTTCTGCTTGCTGGTCCAAGTTTGGAAACCAAACTTTTGTCCTGAGTAGTGTTTTTGTCTTAACAATGCCCTGGTTTCCCTCGTGGGCGAGCTGTAGGACTCTGTTCTGTGGGGATGATGATTCTTGTGTTTCTTAATATGATATCGTCCGTGGGTGACACTGTTAGTTCACTGCTAATTTGTTTGAACTGCTTCAGAAGGGCAGTATGTTGTGTCAGTGTGACCTTGTACCACGTATTGTTTCTGATATGTGCACTGACGTTTTGTAGGATCGGGTCTTTCAGAGTCTCCTCTTTAATCTCTGTGAGAGTCATTGCTTTGGGTGTGTCATGAAGTTGACATAGCCCTCTGCTACCTTTGCTGTCCGTGTGCTGTCACCTGTCTGTGTGGGTACGGGATGACGGGACATGTAGTCGGCCGGGTTGTCAGCTTCCTTTCTCTACTCCACTTTGTAGTTGTTTGGCTGAAGCTTCAGTCTCCATCTCTCTATTCTGGCAGGTGGTTTTGATCTGGCATTGTTCCAGACGATCTCAAGGGCCTTGTGATCAGTCACTTGTGTGAATGGATGTCTGTAGATGTATAAGTGCAAATGTTCGCAGCTCCAGACGACAGCCAGTGCTGCTTCTCACTGTCTGTGAGTAGCACTTTTCCACATCGCTGAGAGCACAGCTTGCATATGCTATGTTGCGTCTCTCACCTTTCTCCTTTTGATAAAGGATGGCGCTGAGCCCTACAGGGCTGGCATCGACGATCAGCTCCGTTTCTTTGTCTGAATCAAAGTAGGACATGGTGGTATCACTGGTGAGACTGTCTTTGATGGCGTTTAGTGCTGCTTCTTGTTCTGGACCCCACTTCCATGGCGCATCTTTTCTTGTGAGCTTGCACAGTGGTGCAGAGATAGAGGCAAAGCCTTTGATGAATCGATAACAGTAATTAGCCATCCCGAGTAGACTCCTGATTTCACCTGGATCCTTTGGGTTGCTGTACAGCTGCTACCTTTTTGGGGTCCGGTCCGCTGAGATGCCATCAGCAGAAAAGATGAATCCAAAGAATTTGAGCCTGGACTTGTTGAATTCACATTTCTTTCAGTTGAGTGTAAGGCCGCTCTCTTTGAGCCGTTGCTGTCATGCTCAGACTGGGAGGTACCATAGACAATGATGTCGTCACTCAGATTTTTCACTCCTTTGAGGCCTTGGGGAGTCTGGCAGATTGTGTTCTGAAACACCTCTGCAGCTGATGAGATGCCGAAGTTCAGGCATTTATATCGCCTCAAACTAAGGTGGGTGGTGAACGTTATATACCTGCTGTCAGGGTGGAGCGCTAGCTGGTGGTACTCTGCTGTCAAATCCAGCTTAGAAAACAGTGGCTCCATTCAGTTCATGAACAACATCATCCATGGTGGGTGTGATGTGACGTTCATGTTCGATGGCAGTGTTTGCTTGACGTATATCCACACAGATTCTCACTTTGTCTGGGTCTTTTGGTTTCGGGGGTGTGACGATGGGAGAGACCCATGGCGTGGGACCTCACACTGTCTTAATTGTCATCTGTTTCTAGCTTTCACAGTTCATCTTCCACTTTCTGCCTTGTGTGGAATGGCACACACCTGTGCGGATGGCATGTGAATTGGAATGTTGAATGGCTAGTTAATGTAAATACAAGCGGAAAAAATGTCCTTAATACTCAGTTTTGCCCGTTTTCCTTTCCTTTCTGATAAGAGCTAGCTCATGCATGCATTACAGGATGTAAACATAACGTATATTTATCATCTGTTGCAAGAGAGAGTGTTACTATATGTCCAGGTTACAGCTGTTCTCCGGTAAATGAGCTGATCTATTACGGCGTATAAAATATATTTAGCTGTTCTTTTTGACAGGTCTATTATATATCAATATGTTCATTGATATGTGAAGAACAACCTAGGACCGTTGAACCTTTGCCACCTTGAATGGTACAGATATTTTGCCTTGCCCATGGACGACATGTGTGCGAACTGTTTCGTGTGTGTGTGTGTGTGTGTGTGTGTGTGTGTGTGTGTGTGTGTGTGCGCGCGTGCTTGCTTTAACCTTCACAGATGCATCAAACAATCTTAAAACGGGGGCAGAAGCCCAAAGTAAAAAGGTGCACAGTGTGCTGCAGAAGTTATCACTGCCCATTCTGCGACAAAGTATATAACCCAAATGAAATTCATCACCTTCAAATCCATTTAAGTAACCACATCAGTCTGGCGGTTCAGCATGAAGGTATGTAGTCTTTGTGCGTTATGGTTCTTTATTAATGTAGGCCTGTTACATTGTCATTTTAACCTGTATCAGCTCAACAAAATATTAAACAGACATAACCATTTCCTATTTAATTGAGCTAATTATGGCCCTGTGTTAAGCCATCTCCCTTACTTATGCTCAGTCTTCTACAAAGCTATGTATTATTTTAGGGCGTGGTCAGCATGTGAGGCAGGCATATGGAACAAAATAGTGTATTCATATGGCCTACCCATAAACTTTAACCCTAACCTGCACCCTAAACCTTAGAAATAAAATATTGGTATCTTTGTAGAACAAATCATAACTCTATGACCAACAGAATACATTTTAAACACCTTGTGACTTATACAGTTGCAATCAAAATTATTCAACCCCCACTACAAATTAGGTTTATTGGCAAAATTTACAAACTGTCAGCTGTTTGCAATAAACAAATCAAACATGAACAATTTAAATAGCTCAACACAACTAATATTACAAGTGGTTTCTCCAAATTCAACACAGAATGCCACTTTTAAGGACTACTGCAGTCTCAAAATTATTCAACCCCTTCATGACAAGTGTCTTTAGTACTTAGTAGAGCACCCTTTTGCTGTTATGAGCTGCTGCAAACGTGATGCATAGCCAGACACCAGCTTCTGGCAGCGTTCCTGAGGAATCTTAGCCCATTCCTCATGGGCAATGGCATCCAGTTCACTAATATTCTTGGGTTTGCGTGCTGCAACCACCTTCTTCAAATACCACCAGAGATTTTCTATGGGGTTCAAGTCAGGCGACTGTGACGGCCACTCTAGAATCTTCCAGGGCTTCTTCTGAAACCAAGCCTTGGTGGACTTTGAGGTATGCATGGGATCATTGTCCTGTTGGAAGGTCCAATGACACCCAAGCTTCAGCTTCCTCATAGACGGCATGACCTTTTCTCCTAGGATTTCCTGAGACTTGATTGAATCCATCTTGCTCTCCACACGCTGCAGGTTTCCAGTGCCAGAGGAAGCAAAGCAGCCCCAGTGCGTCACCGAGCCACTGCCATGCTTCACTGTAGATCCATAGGCCTGAAAAGTTCTAGTTTTTTTTCATCGCTCCACAGAGCAGAGTCCCCAAACCTCTTTGGCTTATTATATGGTTTTGAGCATATTGGAGCCGACTTTTCTTGTGCTTTTGGGTCAGTAGTGGTGTACGTCTTGGAGTTCAGGCATGGCGCCCTTCAGCGTTTAGTATGCGCCTTACTGTGCAAACTGCAACCTCAGTGCCTGCTGCCACCAAGTCTTGCTGCAGGTCTTTTGCAGTCACTCGAGGGTTTTTGACCACCTGCCTCCTCAGGAATCTGGTGGCAGCCGTTGATGGCTTCCTCTTTCTGCCACGTCCAGGTAGTGTAGCCACTGTTTGTTTAACTTTGAACACAACTGGATCTCTAGGAACAGTCGGTGCCTTTGCTATCTTTTTGTATCCTTTTCCTTGTTTGTGCAAGGCAATGATCTCTTCTCTTAACTTTTTGGACAATTCTCTTGACTTCGCCATATTTCTAACATGCAATCAAATGTCACCATCAACAAAACCCTAGCCAGTCCAGGTATTTGTTGTGTTCCATTTCAAGCACACCTGATGCAACTAATGAAACCCTTGATTAGTTGCATCACATGTACTTGAGACAACACCCGATTTGCAAATGTGTGCTCCTATGAGGGATTCTATTCAGAGGGTTGAATAATTTTGAGACTGCAGTAGTCATTAAAATTAACATTTTGTGTTGAATTTGAATAAAACCCTTGTAATATTAGTTTTATTGAACTATTTAAACTGTTATTGTGTAATTTGCTTATTGCAAACAGCTGAAAAATTGTACATTTTGCCAATAAACCTAATATGCAATGGGGGTTGAATAATTTTGATTACAACTGTACATTTTTAATAGGACTTATATTATTTTTTCCTTAATACTGAAAAGTTGACTTCATGGTGATGCAAGGTGCACAATGCCAAAGCTATGCAAGAGTGCCGTATGCTTAGCCACTTTGATTATTGTAAACAAGACAACTGATAAAACTTTCTTTTTTACTTTTTAGATTTAATCATCGTCAAATGCAATTTGAAATGCAGACCCTCGGCACATTTTCATTGCTGCTACTGTCCCACGACTGTACTGAGGAAGGTCCAAATCATTAAACATCTAATATCATGCAACAAACATCCACCCACAACTTCAGCAGCATCCCCGTTTTCTCCTCCAGCATCTCAGTTCACTCCAGCACCCCTGTTTTCTCCAGCACCCCAGTCTACTCCAGCACCCCAGTCTACTCCTCCAGCACCCCCATTTTGTCCTCCAGCACCCCAATTCACCCCAGCACCCTTGTTTACTCCTCCGGCAACCCAGTTCACTCCAGCAACCCCGTTTTCTCCTCCAGCACCCCAGTTAACTCCAGCACCCCCGTTTTCTCCTCCAGCACCCCAGTGTACTCCTCCAACATCACCACAGTTTACAGCAACAACATTGTCTTCATGTGCAACCCCAACTCCACTTCCAACACCAGTACCTCTATTCACCACCCCAGCAACATTCTCTCCATGCACTACCCTAACTCATCCATCAGAAAGCTTGGCAGCAGCACCAGTAAGACTGCGTGTGCGTCGGCAAGAAAGAATAAAGTGCAGTCATTGTGGGCTCACAATAAATAGGAAGAACTTGTTGGTTCATATCAGGAGGAAGCACAAGAAAAGGTAGAAGATATCACAGAAAAACACCACCTCGCATGCCAGTGTGTTGACTCCAAAAATGGGATATTTGCAGTTGAAAAATCTTTTTTTTAAGCCATGCACTGCTATCCGTATTCAAAAAAGAAAAAAAAGGGGGTGCAAGCCATCAAGTCATTTGTGAAATGGAGGAATGCAATACAAATACAGAATTTGCAGCAAGGAGTGGACTTGTCCCATTTGAATGCATGTTTGCGGAGGACAGAAAGAGAACTTGTTTAAACAGACAAGAAGGAGCTACCATTGCAGGCATTCCTCTTTCAGTTGAGGTGCCCATGGGGGGGGGGGGCTCCCTTGAAGAAATATATTTCAGTATATGAGCCAAAAGTCTCATATTATAGCAGACTTGGTAGGATAGTAGCTGCTTATGATTCCCAAAGGAATACAATACTTGGCACTGCCCATGTGCCAAACCAAGAAAATCTTGTCTCCATAAAAGCATTGCCAAGTGGCATCTTTTTCAGACGGACAGGCAGATATTTACAACTTTGAGGACCACGGAGAGTGATGCTGGGGGAGAGACTGACCAAGAAGCAGAAAAAAACAATAATGCACAAAAAGATGGAGAAGGACCAGCATGCCCTTAAAAACGTGTAAATAGTTACTAATTGGTGTGACGTGCAGTGTTTGTGTTTTACTTATTCATTCTAACTTTAAAAACATGTAATTACTGTGGTTTGTAGTGTTTATATCCATGTTCCTTTATCCCCAATTCCTTGTTGAACAGTTTCTAAAATTAAAACCCTTTCTATCTCATTGTGTGTGTGATCATTTGCGCATCTGAGAGTGACCACACATTTGTGTACTACCTTCAAAAATATGTACGTGGGTGGAGTGTTTATTTGTATCTAGCCATTTAGCCATTTACAGTATGTAGTAATGATTTTGTTAAATACTCAGTTGGAAGATCGATTCTTGGCTGGTAAACTTTTCCGAGAGACATTGGGGTACTACAGTATGTTCCAGGCTTGTGTGCGTCCATAATAGTAACATGTTAAGATAGTGTTAATTATGAAAATAGATATACAAGAAAGAAATAGATTTATTTAACAAAATTTTATTGAGGGGTGGGGGGCATCAAATAACCATGTATCATGTATATAAAATAGTTGGGAACATGAGACAAGTATTTTTGGCACCTTGTAAGTTACACAATTACGTGTAATATGTAACATAACTTAAGAATATAAGAACTTAAGTTAACAAGAAAAGTTACTGTTAAAGAACCAACATTAGAAGACAAAACAGTGGATGTGGTTGCATCTTTCTAGAAGACAGCAGCTGAGCTCCCGCGTTATTATGAAACCCACTGCTTTTCTGGGCAAGACACGCCCTGTGTAGCATTCAAGCGCTAGGATTGGCCAGGCGTCCAAGCGCTAGGATTGGCCAGGCGTTCAAGCGCTAGGATTGGCCAGGCGTCCACGCTTGCGCTAGGCACGCCCACGAGCCTACTCACTATTAAAATGAGTTGAGGATTTGAGATTTTTGACCACCTCCGACGCAAACCGTGTTTGTTTTTTGTGATTGAATACACTTTCCCACACGTTTTGTGTGCCCTTGTTAACAAGTAGTGGTTATCGCCATCAGCCAACTACTTAATACAGAAAACATTACTCCCTTTCAGGAACTGTTGCTGCATAATAATATATCAGTATCGTAGTAACTTTAACGCCTCTGCTACCCGACCTCTAATAAATAGGCTAAAGGCATTCTGGTGTCCTCTCTGATTAAAGTGTTATCAATTTGTGACCCCCACATGTTTTGTGTGTGCTTATTAAAAAACTGCGATTATCGCGATCAACCCATTACATAATACCCAACAATCACTTGTCCTTTTGTGGAAAAAATAGCTAAGCTAACAAAAAAAACCACGTCGCTTTGAGTAACGTCAGCCTGTCGTCAAAAAGTTACTACGATACTGATATCATATTGAAAGGAATTCAGGGGACAACGCAGCCATAGGAACTGCCGCGGCCGGGAAGCGAATCCGTATCGCCCGCACCGCAGGAGACATCGCTAACCGCTGGACTAAAGGGCCAGACTCGCCAGCCCGCGGCCAGCGTGTCTTCTTATCCATGCACGTTACAATATTATGCAGCAACAGTTCCTGAAAGGGAGTAATTTTTTCTGTATTAAGTAGTTGGCTGATGGCGATAACCACCACTTGTTAATAAGGGCACACAAAACGTGTGGAAAAGTGTATTCAATCACAAAAAAAACAAACACGGTTTGCGTCGGAGGTGGTCAAAGATCTCAAATCCTCAATTCATTTTAATAAGCTTGGACGCCTGGCCAATCCTAGCGCTTGAATGCTACACGGGGCGTGTCTTGCCCAGAAAAGCGGTGGGTTTCATAATAACGCTGAGCTCCCACCTTTACCTGTAAATTGCAAAGGGCAGGTTAGGATACCTCTCAAACTTCGCCTCAGAAGAACTTCATGACATTAATTAATTGATCAGATATGATTGCTGATTAGTTCACAAATGCTGATCTGCTGTGGCGACCCCTAACGGGAGCAGCCGAAAGTTGTAGTAGTAGATTGCTGATTAGTTCACAAATACATCTTAATTCAATGTATAAGAAATAGTAATAACACAGGTACACTATACAGTAGTAATCTTTCACATAACGTACTGCCAATATGTAGCTAGTCAGTTTGTGCCTCACAGAAACGATGCTGAGCATGGCAGCATGGAAAAGCTTGGATATAAGGAAGGAAGCCAGTGAAACCGGTTATTTTCTTGCCCGGTGCGGGATTCGATAAGGGTGTACTGCACCACAAGGCGACATCACTAACCGCTCGACTAAAGGGTCAGACTCGTTATCTAGGGGCTAACGTGTCTTATTAGTAGTTTACACCAGCATCTAAAACGAGAGCATCTATCTAGCTACATAAGTCTTAAACACTAAACGTTACTTTGACCTAACATTACACACACACAATCGATTCACTATGGCCGTGTTCACAGCGATCGTCTGTGCAAATATCTGCGCAGATTCGCTGATCCGGACAACATCTGATAGTTTGTTACAAGGGGGGGATGTTGTAAAGATCAGCATTTGTGCGCAAATATCCGCACAGATGATCACTGTGAACACGATCTCTCGGTTTTCAGTGACAACCGGAAAACAGCCAGCTCTGGCTTGCGTCACTACAAAGACGTTTGTCGCTTCAGTGATGAGAAGAGAAAATGACCTTAGCGTGAGCAAGCGTGAGTATCTCGACAGCTCCGACATGTTTATAAAAACACAAAGGGGGGGGGGAAGCTTTACACCGACGCATATTTAAACCTGGCTCTTAAAATAAAATGCAATTTCAAAATACAGCTTACCCAGTTACAGCGAGTCCCCTTCTTCATTCTATCCATACGGATCCTTACTATTATCAAAACCACTCCCTGATAACCCTCAGGTTGGAACACACGACTCATCCGAGCACGTTGTAGGAGGGACTGGATCTGATCCAACCCCGCCCCAGATCCAGCCCTGCCCATTTTGGTTCTGCTTGCACCGCATTCACTGTGGCAGCTGTACCCGGATCTATACCCGCAGCCCGCATTTCAGACAGTTCAGAGTTCTCCCGTAGTCCGGAAGTCCGTTCAGTGTTATGTCGGGCTCTCTCAGCGCCTCCCTGCGAAGCCTGGATGATGTGCAGCTCTGTATTAGCTGTGCTTTAATGTCAGAATCTGTTTTTAAACTCAGTTCTTTGCGTCTGGTGTGGCATCTATACAGGTTTTCTCCTGGTTGCTGCACTGCTTTATGAATATGTAGATTTGATACTGGACATTCTCTCTGGGTGAAAAATATCCCGTAAACCTCTGTTTCGTTTTTTTGTTTTTGTATACTCGTGTAACCGGTTATTTTCTTGCCCGGTGCGGGATTCGATACGAGGTGTACTGCACCACAAGGCGACGCCACTAACCGCTCGACTAAAGGGTCAGACCCGTTGGCTGAGGGCTAACGTGTCTTATTAGTAGTTTACACTTGTCTGCCTCGACTGCCATAGTATATCATAGATACCATCCACTCGATTTCCTGCCAAGCACAACAGCAAAGCTTTTAGCCTAGCATCACCAGTAATGTTCATAGCGATGGAATAGTTTCCAAACCCTTGTACCCGTTTTGTCCATCGTGGTCCAACAGAACTGGGATCGCTTCCAGTATCAAAGGGCAGGAGAGCGACGCTGCCTGCGAGCGACAGGGTAACGTTATTTTGGGAGTTAGCTTGTGTCCTCGTTAGCTTAGCTTAGCAACTCACTCGGTGCTTTTCTTTTCTTTCTGTAACGCAATTTTGATTCGTCGCACAGGTTTGATCCTCGTCGCCAATGTGACATTATGTGCTTCTCATAACATTTATGAATGGACAGACAACGACTGGAGTGAAAGTCTGTGACTGAGTCCTGACGGAACGTACGTGCTTGACTACCTACATATCCTCCTACCAGCAGGGGGCGTACGTTGACTAGAGCGCAGTCACACAGACTGTAATGATTTGCTTGTGGACATTACACATGGTAGGTAGGGTTAGGTTTTTTTTCTGTGAATGAACGCTGATTTATTTCCAGAGGCGGACAAAGTACACAACTCCATTACTTGAGTCAAAGTATAGATACTCCCTGGTCAAATATTACTGCAACTGAAAGTTGTTCAGTCAAAATGTTGTTTGAGTTAACGTACTGGAATACTTGCTTTTATAAATACTTAAGTATTCAAAAGTACATTTTCTTGTTAATGTCAGCGTATTGTTGTATTGTTGCCACAATGCATTTACAGAATTTAATGACTGAAAACAACCGACTGAACGCACTGACTTGCTTGTAGAACCTGTAGAATAAAAACCTTGTAGAACATGCTATAAGGCCTATAGAAACACAACTGAATCAACAAAAGGACAACCATTGTTTTCATTGTTTTATTTAACAACAATACAAAATTTACTAAAACAACCAACCTACCTTAAAATCCCAGTTACACACCTCTAGCTTCAACACTGCTCTAAGTGAGACAAAAAAAGGTTGTATTCACAACCAAACAAAACTCAGACAATGAAGTATTGGTTAATTTTGACGATACATCCACCCAACTTTAAAGTCCAAAATAAGTGCACTTCTGTACAAACATACAACTCCATGATGAATATAGCAAAGACGATGTAAATGTAACATATAAATAAATATAAAACAATATGTATTTATAACATTTATTAGTATATACTTTTTTTTTGAAACTTGATGCATCTCCTGTCAATACATTTGTAGCCCACTTCCTGAAAACTACGTTGGCAACACCCACAAGCTGGCTGCAGCCAGCGACACAGCCACATACAGTGATAAAGTCGCTGCCGGTGTGAGCGAAGGATAACGGGAACCTTCACAGAAATGCAGCGGAGTCAAAAGTACAATATTAGTCTTTCAAATGTAGTGGAGTAAAAGTCATACATTTCCAAAAAAAATTAATACTCAAAGTACAGATACTCGATTGTACTTCGTTACTGTTCAACCCTGTTCATTCTGAACATGTAAATAAGCAGGATATAACATACAGATGAGCTATTGCCAATAATTTGAAGTGATCAACAAATCCACACATCAAACTCGGCCAATAAATCTCCATATGCATCAGATTATTTGTTAAAGGAGTAGGAGGAATTATACACTTATTTTTTCCTACCCCTTCTCACCTACTCAAGTTAATTCAGCTACTATACATTTCAAACTCAATTCCCACTGTGCTGTACTGGGAACAATAAGAGAGGGAAAAAATTTCAAAAATACATGAGAGCGAGAGAAAACAATGAGTAGAAAAAGAAAAACATCCTAATGTCATGTATCTCACAGATCTCAATGCTACGTACAACCCAAATATCCACTCGGTGTCATAGAAAGAAAAAAAAAGTAATAAGAAATGTTTAGAGACAAATGAAACTGAGTTAACGCAACATAACCTAAGCTTAACTGTGGGGTTGGCTTTATTAAACGGTTTTGTAAAGAGTTTATGAAGGGCATGGGTCGGCACTCGTCTTAACATGTTGACTATGACGCTCAGGTTGGTTATTTGTCGTCCAAAAGAAGATAAAATAAAGATTTAAAGTTTTTCTATCGTTCAGGCTGTTTGGTGTAAATGAAAATGTATACTGAAGTAAGCTGTTTTCACGCTTAAACGGCATGCAAAGACTTGCTGTATGAATTAATATTATTTGAGATGAAATTCATGTAGTGACCATAACGTTTGTGACAATTTTTCTGTTTTTTTGTAGACGCATCACTCGATCATTCCTCCCAGTGGAGAGAGCATGCAGTCGAACGCTGTACAACATGTTGCAGACTTTACCACTGCCCCCTTTGCCCGAAACACAAACCCAGCCCACCATCCAGGCTTCAGCAGCACCTAGATGTCCAGGTGGAAAATGCCATTACATTTAAAGGTCATTTCTATTTGAAAGTGTGTCTTCTGGTCTTGTAAGTCATTGGCTAATTCAAGACTTTTTTTCTTGACTTGCTCTTGGATAAGATCTGCAGATGCAATTTAAACCACAGGGGTGGGGGACATTTTCATTGCCCCGTTTGTGGCAAAACTGTCATTGGAAGAAAAGACATGGAAGGACACCTGGAGGCTTGCCAAGGTGCCACAAAATAGACCATCCACCTCAAGTTGCTGCTGGTCTGAAGATAACCTAGACCCGAGTCTATCAGTGACTACTCCTGTTCCGTTGTTTGCCCACTGGACAGAGACATCACAAGCCCTCCTGCGAGGGGCCACCACTGGTCAGACTGAAGAACCAGAAGTTAGAGGACATTACTGAGGTCAGATTTTGTTTTTTTTTAAAGCAGTCCATTTTGCTTGAGTTCTATTTTTGTTTTCCTTTGAGTTTACTCTTACACCAATGTTTTAATTTCCCTGTTCCACCACTCTTTAAAATTAGGTTTACACAGGCAGTGATTATTGAACATATCCTTCCTCGGTTGTATCGGTATTTAACAATCTTGAAGGCCAGTTCTCTGTTTAGTTTTAGCTTATTAAAACAGGGCCCTTAAACCTAAAAATATGCTAAAAATTGCATACTTCACTAAAATTAGGGTGGTTCATAGTGATGGCCCCCTTTTTCCAAGTTAACTCCTGTGCTGCAGTCACTGTAAAGAATGTGCCGTCCCAATAGCTTAGGATTGAATCCACACCTTATATGTTGTCTTTAATTTAAAAATAGACAGTGCATAAATAATGCAAGATTAATAAATGAATACTCTGCAGTCAACAGACCTAAATTGGTAAAAATTAAAAAATTTTGAGCTGGCTAACATGTCTTTGTGGATTAGTTTGAGAACTGGCTCTGATGGGAACATTGCTTGTATTTGAATTTTAAAAATAATTAATTTTTCTTTTTTAAGAGAGAGAAGCAATTACAGCCTCAGGAAGCTGATGTCTCAGTTGCAAAAGATGTGGAGACGACAGTGGAAGCAGTAGGCTTGTTTCCCAGTTCTGTGCTGCTGACCCAAGAGGGATGCTCTTCCTATGGCGTATTCTGAGAAAAAGCTACTGGTAAAGTATATGTAATTTTATTACATTCTGTGTTCAGTAGGAGAGGGTGTGTGTGTGTGTGTGTTTGAATAGAGGTTATGATACTGTTGGTGCAGCAATTATGCTATATAGGAAGACAACCTGTTCTTTCGTTCTCTCTTTTCCAAAGGACGGGTGGAGCTTAGGATTGTACATGACTGAAAACAGGCAGCAGCCTAGGTTGAAGCAGACCAGCATGTGTTTTCAGCCAAGGTGGAGTTGCCTGATGTGTTGAAGATGGGGGAAGAGGAACAGGCAGAGGCTGCACGGTTATTTGGAAAGCTCTGAGTTGAGGAAACAAGCGAGGGCCTGGATGAACATAAGGGAATCAATCTTGGAGCCATTCAAGTTTATATTTTACAACACTGAAGACATGTGGAAGGGTTTCTTTTCCCCTACTTGTACCCGGCCAATTACCTCACTCTTCCGAGCTGTCCCGGTTGCGGCTCCACCCCCTCTGCTGATCCGGGGAGGGCTGCAGACTACCACATGCCTCCTCCAATACAAGTTATGTTGCCAGCCGCTTCTTCTCACCTGATAGTGAGGAGTTTCACCAGGGGGATGTAGCGCATGGGAGGATCATGCTGTTCCCCCTCCTCCCTGAACAGGCGGCCCGACCAAGCCGAAGGTAACATGGGGATTCAAACTGGCGATCCCCATGTTGGTAGGCAACGGAATAGACCGCTACGTTACCCAGACGCCCAAGGCACATGTGGGAGTTTTGTGAAGAAATTATAGATAGCCAAAAGTATTTGGGAAACTGAATGCCAAATGGTTAACAACTAATAACTTTGAGTAATATTAGTAACGCACTACTGTTGTTGTGCTATGTTGTGTTTACTGATTAAAGGGCAACAAAACGTTTGATCACTTTGTCAGTCTGTCTCTTTTGCTTCTTTTTTTTTAATGAAGCACTTAATAATTCACTTTGATTATACCTTGAAGAACACAGAGATACGTTAGTGTGTTTTATTATAAGCCTTTATTGGCCCCCCACCCCTCAAAGGGCAAATTTAGGTGTTCCAGCAGCACAAGGACAGACACGGCACAGACAGTTACAACCAAATATGAAATTAATGGTGGCCTGGGGAGCCCTGTGATGGCCTGGCGGCCTGTCCAGGGTGTCTCCCTGCCTGCCGCCCAATGACTGCTGGGATAGTCTCCAGCCCCAAGAGCAACCCCAAGAGCAGGATAAGCGGTTTGGATAATGGATGGATGGATGGTGGCTCAGAATAAGAATGGAAAATAAAGATGCACAATGGAAGATAAAATTAAAAAAAAAAATTCTTAAGTCAAGCAATATAGCCAAGAAATACTCTTAAAACAGTGCAGTACAAATGATGGTGAGTAAAAGTATAGTATATGTAGGAGTTAGGTGGAACTATTTGTTGTAATAGCACACAACAGAAAAGTTTATATAACATGATAAAAGATGTGGCTTATGACATGAGTCTAATTATTTTAAGAAAATAAATATGGTTGTAACTATTCCTGCCCTCCATGTGTGCTGACATTGCTTGTGTAGTTAAAATATTTTTTGGCCTATATCTCTTCTGAAGATTTTCAGGTTTACAGTACAAGCAGACAAATAGGCTACCTGTGTCATATCAAATACCCACGGTTGTCAGTTTTCCATATTAAATTCAGCTGACTGGAGTAAAATGACATGGTATAGTATTCTTCAAAGGAAAATTATGAATGAGTGTTTTTTGAGAAAGACAGAAAGAGAGGTCTAAGCTCCAATTGTTCAAACACCAAGCTTTGTTTTTCTATGAACTGATGTTGCTAGGCTATATGGGCAGAGGTTTTTTGTTTTTAATTTCAATTTCTAGTGATTCCCCTTATCCCACCTGATTAACCCAATGGCATATGGCTGGAATTCTTGTCGAATAACTCCCCTGGCTCACGTTTCCACAGGAAGGAGATAGTCGTAACACCAGATTCCTTCAAACTGGTGAACGACGAGTCCCCGAACACTACACCGATCTACACCCACTATCTATCGGGTAAGGGTGGCCTAATGAATGCCTTACCCCGTGGACGCTCTGATCATGACCGGTTACGGCGAATCTGGGGCCAGAACCTCCCAGCCACATGACGAGCGGGTTGCAAGAACGGCGGTTTATTCCGCTCGGCCATCAGAGCGGCCTTATATGGACGGAGTTTATGTCCTATTTTGACAGAATAAATCAATAGCACGTGTGAATAAGATACTGTTACACGTAAAATGATTGAATTTATATACACTGATCAGCCAAAACATTAAAACCACTGACAGGAGCGTCCGCGGTGGCGTAGCGGTCTAAGCATCGGCTTGGTGTCGATGCAGTTCCCCACTGGGGACTGGGGTTCGCGCCCCGGTCTCGTCAGATCCGACTATGGCCGAACTCGATGAAGCAGCAATCATTGGCAACGCTGTCTTCGGGAGGGGGGCGGAGTCGGCTTGTGTTCGTCATGTGAATGCGTCTCTGTGTGTGTCGGAAAAACAGTGGTTCGGCTTGGATTCGCCTTGTCACGAAAGTGGGGAGGCGTCTCCTTCGAGACTGCCGGCCGGAGAGATGCAGTTGGCGAACGCATGCAATACGAGGGTGGGTGTTTGAATTAAAATAGGGATCAATTGGCCACTAAATGGGGAGAAAAAAGGGAAAAATCAGAAATAAAAAAAAAAAAACACTGACAGGTGAGTGAATAACAATGATTATCTCGTTACAATTGCACCTGTCAAGGGTGGGCTATATTAGGCAGCAAGTGAGCAGTCAGTTCTTGAAGTTGATGCATTAAAAGCAGGAAAAATGGGCAAGTGTAAGGATCTGAGCGACTTTGACAAAGGCCAAACTGTGATGGCCTGAAGACTGGGTCAGAGCATCTCCAAAACGGCAGGTCTTGTGGAGTGGTCCTGGTATGCAGTGGTCAGTACCTACCAAAAGTGGCCCAAGGAAGGACATTTGGTGCTGGCAACAGGGTCATGGGCACTCAAGGCCCACTGCTTTGAGTGGGGAGCGAAGGCTAGCCCGTCTGGTCCAATCTCACAGAAGTAAGAAGAAAAACACAGAAAGTTGAACCACTTCATCTGGACACAACGTTTATTGAGAGAGAAACGTTTCATCACTCATCTAAGTGACCTCTTCAGTCTCAACTGACTGCAGGTATCCCCACCTTCTAGCATTAACTAGAGTTTCAAGGGCAATGTGTACTATTCGCAGAGGATTGGGGAATGGTTGCATCCTCTTGGCCAGCGTCTGTTTGGTTTCCCTGATGTACAGTTCATGGCAATCATACCGGCACTGAAAAGCGTATACTAACTATATTGGATGGCATAACACAGAAGAGCTAACACGTCAGGCAGGGACTCCGCAATCTACAGGCCAATGACCACTCTTTCAAGGATGGAGACGTGCACATCCTTGATAAGGAGGAACGCCGGTTTGAACGGGGAGTCAAAGAGGCCATCTATGTGAAGAGAGAACGACCATCCCTGAACCGAGGGGGGCCTAAAAGTACATCTGTTGCCATCTTACAATGCTGTGATTGCAAACATTCCCAAATTCTCTGTGAATAGTACACATTGCCATTGACAAACTACACTGCTCAAAAAAATAAAGGGAACACATAAGCAATGCAATGTAGCTCCAAGTCAATCACACTTTTGAGATATCAACCTGTCCAGTTAGGAAGCAACACTGATTTGTGAATCAATTTCACCTGTTGGTAAACTGTCTAATTTCCACCAGGTGGAAATTAGACAATTTGCAAGACAACCCCTATAAAAGGAATGGATTTGCAGGTGGTGGCCACAGACCATTTGCCTGTCCTCATCTTTTCTGGCCGATCTTTGGTTAGTTTTTAATTTTGCTAGTGCCCTCACCACTAGAGGTGGCATGAGGTGGTATCTGCAACCTACAGAAGTTGCTCAGGTAGTGCAGCTCATCCAGGATGGCACATCAATGCGTGCTGTGGCAAGAAGATTTGATGTGTCTCCCAGCACAGTGTCCAGAGCATGGAGGAGGTACCAGGAGACAGGCCAGTACACCAGGAGACGTGGAGGGGGCCGCAGGAGGACAACAACCCCGCAGCAGGACCGCTATCTGGTCCTTTGTGCAAGGAGGAACAGGAGGAGCACTGCCGGAGCCCTACAAAACGACCTTCAACAGGCCACTAATGTGCAGGTTTCTGCTCAAACAGTGAGAAACAGAATGCATGAGGATGGTATGAGGGCCCGACGTCCACAATCGGGGCCTGTGCTCACAGCCCAACAGCGTGCAGCCCGATTGACCTTTGCCAGAGAACATCTTGGTGGGCAGATTCGCCATTGGCGCCCTGTGCTCTTCACAGATGAGAGCAGGTTCACACTGAACACATGTGACAGACGTGAGAGAGTCTGGAGACGCTGTGGAGAACGTTCTGCTGCCTGCAACATCCTCCAGCATGACCGGTTTGGCGGTGGGTCAGTGATGGTCTGGGGAGGCATATCCTTGGAGGGCCGCACAGACCTCTACGTGCTAGCCAGAGGTACCATGACTGCCATTAGGTACCGGGATGAGATCCTCAGACCCATTATCAGACCATATGCTGGTGCAGTGGGCCCTGGGTTCCTGCTCATGCATGACAATGCTCGTCCTCATGTGGCCAGAGTGTGTCAGCAGTTCCTGTATGTCGAGGGCATTGATGCTATGGACTGGCCTGCACGTTCCCCAGACCTGAATCCAATCGAGCACCTCTGGGACATCATGTCTCGTACCATCCGCCAACGCGATGTCGCACCACAGACTGTCCAGGAGTTGACCGATGCCCTGATCCAGGTCTGGGAGGAGATCCCTCAGGAGACCATCCGTCGTCTCATCAGGAGCATGCCCAGACGTTGTAGGGAGTGCATACAGGCACGTGGAGGCCACACACACTACTGAGCCTCATTTTGAATCGTCTTGAAGAATTTCCACAGAAGTTGGATCAGCCTATGTTCTCATTTTCCACTTTGATTTTGAGTATGATTCTGAATCCAGACCTTAATGGGCTAATGATTTTGATTTCCATTGACCATTCTTAGGTTATTTTGCTCTAAACACATTCCTCTGTCTAATAAATAAAGATTTTCAGCTGAAATATTTCATTCATCGAGGTCTATATTGTGTTTTTAGGTGTTCCCTTTATTTTTTTGAGCAGTGTAGTTAGTTAATGGAACGACCAAGACGGTCATTATGACCGTTTTGGCTTTTCAAACTTTAACAACTGTGTGTGTGTGGAGGGGGGGGGAGATACAGACCTGCTCTTCAATTCTCTTAAAATTGCATATATTTGCAGTTAAAATGAGTTTTATATCAATTGCACAAAAAAAAAGTTAAGATGAGAGCTACCTAAAATGACCATGGGCGGTCATCATGACACCTCGTAATTTGCGCGTGATCGTGTGCATCATGTCACTATTTATGACGTGTTTTGGTCACATCATTTCCTTCCCAAAGTTTCCTTCCCAAAGTTTCCTTCCTCCCAGTCCACCAAATACTGGAACCCCCGCCCTCGGCGCCGGACGTCCAGCAGCTGGCGGACCTTCCACTGGGGGTGCCCATCCACGATCTCAGGGGGAGGCGGAGCTGGGGCCGGAGGCATCAGAGGACTGTGGGAGACAGGCTTAACCCGAGACACATGAAACACGGGATGGGTCTTCAAGGAAGCCGGAAGCTTAAGACTCACCGCCGCGGGGCTGAGAACCTTCCTGATCTCAAAGGGGCTGACAAACCAGGGGTTCAGCTTCTTCGCGGTGGACTGAAGCGGGAGATCCTTCGAGGACAGCCACACCCTTTGGCCTGGTTGGTACGTAGGTGCTGGGGACCGGCGTCGGTTGGCTCCCCGACTGGCGTGCTCAGCTGCCCGGAGCAGAGTGGCTCTGGTCACCTCCCAGACGCGACGACACCGGTTCAGATGGGCCTGCACGGAGGGAACCGCCACTTCCGACTCCTGCGCAGCAAAGAGAGGCGGCTCGTAGCCCAGGGACACCTCAAAAGGTGAGAGGCCGGTGGCAGAGCTGACCAGGGAGTTGATGGCATACTCGACCCAGGGGAGGAACCGGCTCCAGGAGCTGGGCTTCTTGGCGGCCACGCACCAGAGGGCAGACTCCACGCTCTGGTTCATCCTCTCTGTCTGTCCGTTAGTCTGTGGGTGATAGCCAGAGGAGAGACTAACAGAGGCATCCAACCCCTTACAAAAGGCCCGCCATACCTGGGAGACGAACTGGGGCCCTCGGTCCGAGACGACGTCTAGGGGAAGGTCGTGGAGACGGAACACGTGGCTTGTCAGGAGGTCCGCCATCTCAGAAGCCGATGGGAGTCTGGGGAGGGCCACCAGGTGCACTCCCTTACTGAAGCGGTCCACCACTGTCAGGATCACAGTGTTACCCTGGGAGGGCGGCAGTCCGGAGACAAAATCCAATGCTACATGGGACCAGGGCCGGCTTGGAGTTGGGAGGGGCTGCAGCAGACCCGCAGGTGCCTGGTGAGAGGCCTTGCTGCGAGCACAGACGGAGCAGGCCCCTACGAAGTCCCTGACGTCGTTCCTCATGGCGGGCCACCAGAAACGCCGAGCCAGAAAGGTGAAGGTGCAGTGGACCCCCGGATGGCAAGCAAACTGACTGGCATGGCCCCACTGGAGAACCCGGGGCCGGACTGCGTCCGGGACGAATAGGCGGCGTGGAGGGACGTGGCTCGGGGCGGGATGGGAGCGCAACGCCTGCCTGACCACGGTCTCGATGCCCCAGGTAACCACGCCAACCACCCTGGCCTCAGGAAGGATGGGAGTCGGCTCCTCTGTAGCTGGCTCCCTCCTCGGGTGTTGTCGGGACAGGGAGTCTGCCTTCGTGTTGCGGGACCCGGGGCGATAAGTCAGCATGAAGTCAAACCGACTGAGGAAGCTGGCCCACCGTGCCTGCCGACCATTGAGGCGCTTGGTTGCCTTATGATCCGTCCAGATGGTGAACGGCTGTTCCGCCCCCTCCAGCCAATGGCGCCACTCCTCCAGAGCAGCCACCACTGCCAGCAGCTCCCGGTTCCCGACATCGTAGTTCTCCTCGGCGGGGAGGAACCGGCGAGAGAAGAAGGCGCATGGGTGGACCTTCTGGTCAGATGCTGACCGCTGGGAGAGGACAGCCCCCAACCCGGTGTCCGAAGCGTCCACCTCTACGATGAACTGCCTCTTGGGGTCGGGGTGGAGCAGGACCGGGGCGCTGGTGAACCTCTCCTTGAGGGACTGGAACGCAGAGCGGGCAGCCGGGGACCAGATGAACGGCTGGGAGGGGGAGGTCAGCCTGGTGAGAGGTTCTGCCACGCAGCTGTAGTTCCAGATGAACCTCCGATAGAAGTTCGCAAACCCGAGGAAGCTCTGTAATTCCTTCCGTGATGTGGGATCGGGCCAGTCCACCCCAGCCTGGATCTTGCGGGGGTCGGCCCGGGTCTGTCCCCTCTCAACGACGAAGCCCAGGTAGTCAACGGAAGGGGAATGGAACCGGCACTTCTCTGCCTTGACGAAGAGCCGGTTCCGGACGAGACATTCGAGTACCCGGCGGACATGCTGGACATGTTCCTTGAGGGTCCTGGAGAAGATGAGGACGCCATCGAGGTACACTACCACAAACTCGTCGAGCATGTCGCGGAGAATGTCATTCATGAGAGCCTGGAATACCGCCGGGGCGTTGGTGAGGCCGAACGGCATGACCAGGTACTCATAATGACCCCGGGGCGTCTTAAAGGCTGTCTTCCACTCGTCCCCCTTCCGGATCTGGACCAGATGATAGGCACACCGGAGGTCCAGCTTAGTGAAGACTGTAGCCTGGGTGAGGGGCTCAAGGGTGGAACTCATGAGAGGAAGGGGGTACTTGTTCTTGACGGTTTTCTCATTGAGTTGGTGATAGTCAATGCAGGGTCGAAGGCCCCCGTCCTTCTTCACGAAAAAGAATCCAGCTGCCACCTGGGAGGACGAGGGCCGAATGAGCCCCGCTGCCAAGGACTCGGAGATATACTCGTCCATCGCAGCCTTCTCGGGGATGGTCAGACTGTACAGACGACTGCTGGGAAGAGGTGCCCCAGAGTGGAGGTCGATAGCACAGTCATAAGGTCGATGAGGAGGAAGAGATTGGGCCCGGGTCTTGTTGAAAACCTCACCTAACTCATGGTACTCAGGGGGAACAGAGGAGAGGTCGGGAGGCGGGGTACTAGGGGCACGTCGGGGGGATGGGGCGGGAGCAGCCTGGAGACATTGGGCATGACAGGAGGAGCTCCACTCCATGATGGTACCAGAGGCCCAGGCGATGTGTGGCTCATGCTGCATGAACCAGGGGCGCCCTAGGATCACAGGGACTAACGGGGACTGGATGATGTAGAACCGAAGTCTCTCCACATGGTTACCTGCTATGGTGAGAGAGACAGGGTGGGTGCGTTGGGTGACGCTGGCCAGGCAGCGCTCATCCAGCACGAAGGCCTCCATGGGCTTCTCCAGCGTCTCTAGCGGGATGTTAGCCTGGGCCGAAAAATCCGAGTCCAGGAAACACTCATCAGCCCCCGAGTCGAGGAGTGCACCCACCGTGAGCCGCTGGTCAGCCCAGGCCAGGGTAACGCTAACTAGATGGTTCTGTGGAGCAGGACGGCGGGAACAGGAAAGTCGGCTCACTAGGATCTCCTGGGGCCCCAGTGAGCCTAGTCTTTTGGCCAAGTGGAGCAGCCGCTGATCAATGTCCCTTCTGGCCACAGTAGAGGCATTGACCCGCCTTGAACCGGGCCTCCCGTTCGGCCGGACTAAGGCGCGTGTGCCCCAGCTGCATAGGTTCCTCCCCCGTCATGGTCTGGGGCGCGGGGGGAGAAACGGCCACAGGGAAAGTGGGGCGAACAGGAGTAGGGATCCTGTTAGGAGTGATGGATGACTGGGGAATGGACGGGGATCCACGCAGGGCTCGCTCGCGCCTCCTCTCCCGGAGGCGTCCGTCGATGCGGATGGCGAGCTTGATCAGGTCCTCGAGGGAGGTGGGCTCCTCCAGGGTGGCTAGCTGGTCCTTGACAGCCTCGCTGAGACCTCTCCGGAAGGTGACCCGAAGTGACTGGTCGTTCCAGCCGCTCTCAGCTGCGGCTAGCCTGAACTCCACCGAGTAGTCTGTGACACTGCCACTGCCCTGCTGGATACTGCTCAGCCGAGCACCAGGGTCCTGGCCACCGACTGGATGGTGGAAAACCTTCCGTAGTTCCGCCTCAAAGGCCTCGTAGGTGAAGCAGAAACTGGCCTTCATGGACCAGGAAGCAATGGCCCACTGAGCTGCTCGGCCTGTGAGCAGGTTGGTCACGTAAGCGACCCGGGCAGCATCAGACGTGAACATGCTGGGTTGGTGCAGGAAGACCAGCTCACACTGCATGATGAATGTGGCACAGGTCTCAAAGTCGCCATCAAACGGTCGTGGGCTGGAGAGGCAGGGCTCCCGGGGAACTGGGTTGAGCCCCACAGGGTTAACCGGGGCCGCGGGCCCAGGGGGCGGGTTACCCACGACTCCAGGGGCAGGCTGGCCCGGCGGCTGGATGGTGAGAGCCGCCGTGATGGTTTGCAACTGCCGCAGGATCTCTGCTTGTTGGCTCGCCAACGCCGCCTGCTGCCTCGTTAGGTTACCCACACAGGCCTGGAGGGGCGGGACCCAAGTCTGAAGATCTCTCACCGCGGCGGAGGCCGCCTCTAGCTGCTGGGTATGGGAGTTAGTCAGGCGGATCTGTTCGATGAGGGCCGCTCGAAGCGGGCTGGCCGGTACGCTCTCCGTGTCGGCTGGGGTCGTCATGGTCAGTTCGTACTGTTAGGGTTTGTGGAAGACCCCAAGCGCACGACACCAGACAGAGATGGGGTTAGCCGCAAAACTGGCGTACTTTATTCAAACATAGGGAGGCAATGAGCGACAAGGAAAAAACGGAAAGTCCAAGGGGGGAAAAAAACTCGCGGGTAATCCAAACGGGAACACGGCAGGATACTTCCACGGGGAAACTTTGCAAGGGAAAAACATGAACCAAGGGCTGGGATGAGTTCGTAGAGAAAAGGACCGTGAGAGGAGTCGCCGCTACTGCGGGGAGGTTACAACACGAACTGACAACGGGCACGTGGGAGGCCACCAAACTTAAGCCCAGCCCTGATGACTAAGCCCGGCCCTGACGAGCCGATTGGCTGCCGGCGCGGGGTGGGCGGGCCACGGCGCGGGGTGAGCGAGCCATAACAAAATGTTTGATATTTGTTTTTATTTATGCTGTTTTTGCTCTTACTTGTTAGGTCTTACTCTTGCTTTTGCCTTGCCTGGTTTTATTTTTTCGTCAAGCACTTTGTGGCAATGTTTTAGAAAAGTGTTATATAGATAAAATTATTGTTATTATTATCATTATAATTTTCACATTGGTAGAGTACCCAATAACATCCAAATAATGTTCCAGTTCGTTTTTAAATGCGGTGAAAGAACGTTTAGAATTTCTAAATTTACATTTATGAATATGAAATTTAGCAAGTAAAAATATAAGATTCACAATAAAAAAAAAAGAGCTAAGCTTTCTACTTCTTAAAATCAAAGAAGCAAACAAGTACATTTTCAAAGGTAAAGGAAAGATCGGCAATAATGTGTATTTGAATAAAAAAGAGGACGTCAGACCAAACCTTTTTAATACCAAAATAGATGCAGAGCAGTTTCAGGCATAGTAACACAAAATGAGCAACCAATATCAATATAATTTTAAGATATAATTTAGCAAGGTAGAATTTATGAACCAGTTTAAACGTGATTTCTCTCACTTTATTAGTTAACAGATATTTGAGAGGTTAAGCCAAACTCTTTTCCAAGGAATGTTTTCCACAAATTTGTCCCAAAATAATTTTACACAAGGTATTGATGCTATATCTGTTTGGAGTGAAGCTTTAGTGTTGTGTTCACACCAAACGCGAAACAATTTTTTCGCGCGACGAGATTTACGTACGTATAAAGTCAATGCGAAAAGCCGTGAATTTGCGTCATTTGTGTATTCGCGCGAGCTGAAAAAAAAAGAATGCATTTTTTAGCGAACGATAGAAAATGTTACAGGAAAAAAACAGGTATATAGTATTAGCACATGTCAGGTTCAATATAATTATGCAACTACGTCAAAAGAATATAATAAGGGTATCCTATAGTTACATCGATACATAAATGATAATATAACAAAAACAAAGAACAGACAAACAACAAAACAAAACCCGAGCACATACGTACAAATCTAAAATAATCAGACAGAAGTTTCAGGGAAAAAAGTTTCATAATAATTCAACAGCTTATTGCTTTTTTGTTGTTCACAAGGCTGGGAGATTTAAGTAAAAAGTTAAGTTCTTGGAGAAAAGGACCGATCTTAGGTGGTGATTTAGAGAATTTGTGAATAAAACAAATTGCATATAAAATAATAAAATTAATCAGATATTCAAGTGCACTATCTTTTGGATTATCATAGTAACAGATAATATCTCTTAATGATAAAGGAGTAGACAGAGTTAGCAGCTTCAAAAAATTAAACTGTAGACTAGTCCAAAATTTATGGGCTATTTCACAATTAAAGAATAAGTGCGAGATGGTTTCTGTTTTGTTTACAAAAGGTACAAGACATGTCAATGTCTGTAAACTTGGCATCAAAACAGTTAGCAGGGGATATTTTATGTAAGATTTTGAAATATATTTCCTTGGAAATACAGTACTTGTAAGGTAAAAGCCAAGCCCTTCTCCACTTTATGTCCTCAATTTTAGACCTCCAGGAAAAAAAACGCCTCTAGGTACAGTTTTCTTCTTTCTATGAAAAGTTTTGCGACTATGCTTATTGTTACACTTTCTATCTGTTAGTTCAATTCCATCCAACATCAGCAAAGGTTGGAAAATATTCAATTTGAGCGAGAAATTCGCGTGACGCTGTGTCGCGAAAGTCTTATCGGCGTTGAGATTCTCCTGACGTCACTGACGTCCTGCTGAGTCAGAAAATGGAGGACAATCTGATCGTCGCGGGTTCGCGTCGATTCTGCGGCCAAACTCGCGCGAGTAACGCGAATAAAAACAAACGATCCCGCGATCAAAGTCGCGCACGTAAAGCGAGGCGAAAATTCACTTCGCGTTTGGTGGGAACACAACATAATACATCTATTTCTACTTTTAAGATAATTTGAAAAACAGTTTACAGTTTACAGATTCATACAACAGAAATGTTTAAATCTGAGCCTCTTATCAGCATCAGATCACGAGAAGGAATGGCATCAAAAACAACCGCATACTCCTTCGGAGGTACTGGTATTTATAATTCTGATAAAAATTCAGAGTAATTCAGCAAGTGACCTTCTGAGTTGGTTTAGCTGGTGACATAAACACGCATGCGTACGTCTAAAACTGGTGGCGCATGCTTACACCTAAAACGGTGGGTGTCGCGCATGCGTACATTTCAATTGCCATTAGTCAAGAATTGCGGCCGCTCTCCAGCTCTGCAGGTCGATGACCACAGGGCCCCAATAGGGGGAGGGCCCAGGTAAAACCTGGAATGAAAATGTTGTTTATGTTTGGAATGTCATAACGAAATTAAAATTGGCTAAATAAATCAGTTGAGACGGAAATGTGTATGCAAAACAAACAAACAAGCAAACAAACAAACAAATAAAGGAGGCTCTCTGAGGACCCTCTCACCCCTTACAAAAATCGTAAAATCATTAATTCGGGGCGTCCGGGTAGCTATTCTGTCTATTCCTCTGTCTATTCCGTTGCATACCAACAAGGGGATCGCCAGATCGAATCCCCGTGTTACCTCCGGCTTGGTCGGGCGTCTCTACAGACACAATTGGCCGTGTCTGCGGTTGGGAAGCCGGGTGTGGGTTGTGTCCTGGTCCCTGCACTAGCGCCTCCTCTGGTCGGTCGAGGCGCCTGTTCAGGGGGGGACTGGGAGGAATAGCGTGATCCTCCCATGCGCTACATCCCCCTGGCGAAACTCCTCACTGACCGGTGAAAAGAAGCGGCTGGCGACCTCCACATGTATCAGAAGAGACATGTGGTAGTCTGCAGCCCTCCCCGGATCGGCAGTGGGGGTGGAGCAGCGACCGGGACCGGGAGTACGGTAATTGGCCGCATGCAATTGGGGAGAAAAGGAGGGGGGGGGGTTTGTCAAGTTTTTGTGTGCTTTGGTTTGCAGAAGCAAAGCGTTATTTTGTTGTTTGGACGTCAGCTTGGCTCTTATAGGTTCCTGTTCTCGTTGCTATACCACATTTCCGGTCGTAATTTCAAACAACAAAGGATAATCTGGGAAGATAATCGGTTCCAATCAGCCTCAAATTGAACCCCCTGAACTTTGCTGAATATAAACAAGCTGAATTCTGTCAGTTTATTGAAATAGAAAAAAAAGGCAAAATAAACTTGATGACATTTCTTCTTTAAACATGGACTGGAATTTAAGTTTGTGCTGAAACAAAACGATTTTAGTAAATTTGTAGTTTCGCGTTTCGGCACCTTTTTCGAGCGCGAGCCATGTATTCACTTTGGATATGTTGGGGAAACGGCAGTTGTGAAAGCAGTTTTAGTAGTTCGCATAAAATCACATGTTCAAAAATAAAACGTGGATAAAGATTAACATGTAGGGTTTTCCCACTGGCACTTTTGGCCGCGTTGATTTGCGTTTCCGTTATCCGTTTAAACACGCCGAGTTATTTGTGTTCTTCATTTAATTTTCTTATTTAGAAAAATCAACTTGGCTCTTACGTCAGTTTGCATGTATTAATGATTTTGTATGTGTCTGTTTTTCTGTATCAATTAAAACAAAAAATCGCGCCCAGTCGCGCCCGAGATGGACCATCTCCGGAGTCGGGCCCAAGGCGCGCCAGACCCGCCTCCCGATTGGAGCATGAACGATGACGCGGTCGTGCGGTGACGATTCACCGACATGATTCAAAATCCTCCCGTCAAAGCATCATCCCGTCTCCATTTTTCGAGCAACAAGCGGCATATGCCAAGCAAAATCATAACAGCCTGAAAATCCACGATGAGGAGTAGCTGGCCACCAACAGCCGTTGCACAGTGCAATAGTACTACACAGCCCTGAGGCGGATGCTGCTTGTAGACGTCATCGATTCAAGACAAGTGCGTCATCAGTTAAAGACGCCTTTCAGCTGGTAGCCCGTATGTAATGGATACCAGCCGCACTGGGCTGACGCGCCGAGCCAGCGCGTGTGTATGGAAAAGTGGCTAAAAGAAAAGACCCGGGGATGCTTTGAAAACAAATGCTGCCCTCCATAAAAAAAAGAACATTTCCCCCAGGAGCGGCTCGTCGAAATTACGACAGGAACGACAGGAAACCAGTTTGAATGTAACCCCTGTACAACGTGTTGAGGACTATCCAAGCGGCAAACGCTGAGGCTGGAAGTTGAAGCCCGTGCGGAAGTGCATTACATTTCAGTTCCAACCGAGGGCTCCAAAACGTCGGTCAAAAATCAGTCAGAGAACTACCAATCGCTAATAAATAAAAACAAAAACAAAACCCTACAATAAACTGGGGTCTTAACTTCGAGTCAGGCACAAAGTGCGAGAGTGGTTATTTTTAAATGTATTGTTCCGTTAAGATACTAATAATTTACAAAGTGGTACGTTAAGGGCGTATCTTGCATTATTAATTGACAGGTCTATCAACCTGTCCTCCACCGAGGTCCCACCCCAGCTCCACCCCGTTACCCAAATTTGGGTTTTCTGTCTGCACTTTCAAAGGAATTCTGCCAGCATTGCGGCCAAGTGATGTTGATTGGTTGGCCAGTTCATGAATAATAAGTGACTGACCAAGGAGGCGTCGCTTAAAGTCTGACAAGAGATTAACATTAACTAAGCCTTCTAGTATCTATCTATCTATCTATCTATCTATCTATCTATCTATCTATCTATGTGTTATTTTGTGTTTGGGTGTGTGTGTACATATATACACGTTTGGCACAACTAGGAGCTAATCTAGTTGATGGCAGGCAATCGAATTATATTGTAAAATATAATCAATTATCCTAAATAATACACTGGGATTGTGGAAATGCTTAGCGATTTAAAATGGGAAATATGTGGTTCTCCACTATTTTCATTAATTATTTTTAATAACTAGGTGACTGCAGTTTATATTCAGCCTCTGCATTCTTCACAAAGGATTTGATTTTTTAGACAAAATGGCTGCATGCAATCCATTATTTGTTTTGGGGGGAATTTCACAGCTTGAATAATGATGCTCTTTCACTTAATGATGAAGTGTGGTGGGCTAAAGATTAAGTTGCCGTGTTCTTTATTTAACCACGCGGTTATTTTGTCTTTTGATATAATTCTTGAGCAAAACACGCAGTTTTTATGATCATTATTTCCTGAGAATTTCCTTCGCCTTTCACATGCGTCTTTGCATAATTAAGGACCAATCAAACTTGCGCTGTGAACCGGAAATTACGTTCGACGAGTTTGAACCAATGGGAGCCACGGACAAAGGAGAATGAAAGCCCGCCCCTCCATACACCGCCGTCCTTCCAATGGATCCTCGGCACCACTATTCTGCGCTTTAATTCAATCATCCGCAGCGCTGCTCCGATAAGCAGTAGGAAGGTAAGTCCGGTCTCTGTGCGTCATTGTAGGTTTCGCTGTTGTGTCACTGCGTGTCCGGTAATTCATATCCGCTGCTGAAGCGTCTCAGTGTGTTGACGCGCCGCTCGCGGACACCGCAGAGAGAAACAAAACACGCGCGGCGGAGGAGGACAATGCCTCTGGCAAATCACACTTTCCGCTTCCCTGCTCCTGTATTTCACGTCTTTCCCCTCTTCTGATATTATCGTTATTTATCTTGTTCAGACCCGTTTTTTTCCATTCCCTTTGCAAGGCATTAACGTACTCATAAAGAACTAGTTTGATCCCGCCCACTTTGATTTTGGTTTGATTTCCCCAGAGCCATGACAGGGTTGCGTCAACGGAAGTTCAAAATGCTCGGTCGTCACGTGATCACGGTACTCAGCGTTTCACGCTCAACTTTTTTTGGCGTCATGAACGCGCCATCTGGGTACTCATAGTGCACTGCGTGTTGTCATATAAGTGTCAGTGTGAACGCACTTGTGCACTCAAAAATAGCAAGTGAACGTACGGAAGAACTCGAATTGAGACGCTGCTCACCCTCAGTGGTTGCTGTCTTGGCTACGTAGCGGAAGGGGAGGGACCACAAGCCCATTTTCAAACTTGTGAAAATGTTTCTTTCAATTTGTTTCTTTCAGTTTTTTTTTCAATTTGTTTCTGATCTTTTCCTTATCCCTTTTCCGCTTGATTGAAAAACTGAACATAGATGGCCTCTTTGACTCCCGGTTCAAACCAGCGTTTCTCCCTATCAAGGATGTGCGCATCCTCATCCTTGAAAGAGTGGCCATTGGCCAGTAGATGGTGTAGACTGCGGAGTCCTGGCTTGACGCGTTAATTCCTCTGTGTTGTGCCCTCCTCTTGGCTGGAGTCTGGTTGGTTTCCCCAGTGTACAAGTCACGGCAATCCTCTCGGCAGTTAACAGCGTACACTATATTGCTCTGTTTGTGCCGCAGCGCATTTTGGGTTTGACCCCTCACATCCTACTCATCACCTCTTCCAGCTCCTCCCCGCAGGGAGGCGTTACAGGGCACTGTCCACTAGGACTAAACGCGTCACAGCCCCCCCCCCCTAGCGATCAGGACTCTGAATTCCCCCTATAGTCCCCTCCTCACACACCATTGGCATGCATACCACCATTCACCTAATTGTTATGCGTGATGTTTGTCTCTGCCATTGTGTAACTGTATTGTTCGTGGTAATATGTGGGGTGTCTGTTGTTGTCCGTGTATGTATTGTGCCGGAGAGTTTAACTTGTATCGAAAACCGGCCACCGGCCTTGGCCGTGTGGCTAACAAACCAATCTAATCTAATCCAAAGCAACTGGGACGCGATGACCATCACTTGAACCCAGGGAGGGCCTAAGAGTACATCTGTCACCATCTTACAATGCTGTGACTGCAACCATTCCCAAATACTCTATGAATAGTACACGGCCACTAAAACGCTAGTTTAAATTCTCACAGCAATTTGCATATGAAACCGATCGTTTCTGGTCGTTATGCCATTGTATTGTTTATAAGCGTGGGCTACCTGCAGGCATTTGAGACCGAAGAGGTCGCTTAGATTGATGAAACGTTTCTAATAGACGTTGTGTGCAGATTAACTGATTCCACTTTCTGTGATTTTCTTATACCTGGATTATTGAGCATACGTAAATACATAACAGCGCGTTCGTTTTTAATAAAAAATGAACTGAAGTCAAGTGAGCAAACAAGCCGTCATATAGCTATTTTTGGTGGGTAACAATTGTGGTCAAATGTTGGGGATAATACTCCGCCCCATAGACAACATGCATAAACGCTGCATCTGCCAATGCGGCGTCCATGCTTGCTGCTTACGTCATCGTCGCTCCGCTATTGGACCAGGCAAGGCCGGTCTGTAGTGCGGGAGCGAGTCGTTTTTCTGTTCTACTTTTTTTTCTGGTCAACAGTTTACTAAGAAAGGCTGCTAGGTGCGCAAGAGAGGCGTTTGTATCAAAGTTTGGCTTACCTGAACTGAATTGTTTACCTGGTGGCAAATAATTCATTGTCATTAGGAATTGTAAAAGCTCGCGTTTGCTTATTTTCCTTGGTTAGTGCTTGTGGAGACGTCCCCATATAACTTTAATGTACATGAAATGTGCAGAAAGTTTTTTTTACAATGTGGAAATTGCCTTTTCTGTCTTGAAAAGCACTATCAATCAATCAATCAATCAATCAATCAATCAATCAATCAATCATTCGATCATTCAATCAATCCATCAATCAACCATTCAATCAATCAAGCTGCATTTTATACAGCGCTTTTCTAGCTGCAACAGCCGCTCAAAGCGCTTTACATTTCTGGTCAAATCTGGATTTCAGACCCCTGTTATAACAGCACACAAGCCGCTTTCTGTACAACCGCTACCTATTCCGTATGCGTAAGGCCTCAGAAATGCGATTTACAACGATTAACTTATTCACACGTGTGTTACAAAAAGATTTGACATGGGCCGTTCGAGACTACTGACATTAAGCAGACCAGTGACAGACCTGAGTCGGTATGCATAATGCAGATAACGGGTTATAAATGTAATTATTATTATTATTACCTACCCATCAGTTGAGCTTTTCTTGTGCTCCAGGTCACACACACAGCTCATCACTTTGAAATAATGGGGGGGGGGGGAATCGAAATAGTGCATCTGTAAGTACTAATAATTGACTATCATTAAGAAAAATTAAATCGGCAAATACAAATCAAATAGTGAGACACTGGCCGTCAGTCTGCTTTCTATATTTTTATAGCAATGAAAGGACACAGATATACTCCAAGACAGACAATTTCAAAGACAAGTATAGGATAAAATGAGATGTGTCTGTCAGTCGGTCAGTCAAGCTCCATTTTACATAGCCGTAGTTGAGGCCCAGACGGGAATGATACGGTAAAAAAAAATTGTAAAACTATAGTACACTATAAATAGTATGGAATATAGTAAGTATAAAAACACGAGATGGCCACTACAACAATATACAGTATAGTAAAGCAGTACCATATTGTTATTATCAATAGCCTGTACTACACCTTATTGTATGAGTATATTGTAATATTATAGTAGTAATATAATAATAATAATAATAATGATAATAATATAATCATAAATAGTAGCATAATCGTAGTATAATATTGGGCTAAACAAATAAAATTGACTTGACTTAAATGAAATAAAAATGGTAAATAAAAGTGTGTATGGTACACACAGTAGTATAATAATATACTAGTATAACAATATAACTTTATGAAATATAATAATAATAATAATAATTAATAATAATAATAATAGCATATATATTATATACAGATTCATTCATTCATCATCAGCCGCTCCTCCGGGGTCGGGCCGCGGTGGCAGCAAGCTAAGTAGGGCACTCCGGACGTCCCTCTCCCCAGCAGGATCCCAAGGCGTTCCCAGGCCAGATTGGACATGTAGTCCCTCCAGCGAGTTCTGGGTCTACCCCGGGGTCTCCTCCCTGTTGGCCGTGCCCGGTAAACCTCCAAAGGAAGGTGTCCAGGAGGCATCCTAATCAGATGCCCGAACCACCTCAACTGGCTCCTTTCGACGCGAAGGAGCAGCGGCTCTACTCCAAGCTCCCTCCGGAGGTCTGAGCTCCTCACCCTATCTCTAAGGCTGAGCCCAGACACCCTACGGAGGAAACTCGTTTCAGCCGCTTGTATCCGCGATCTCATCCTTTCGGTCACTACCCAAAGCTCATGACCATAGGTGAGGGTTGGAATGAAGACTGAAATTGAGAGCTTTGCCTTCCAGCTCAGCTCCCTCTTCACCACAACGGTCCGGTACAACGTCCGCATTACTGCTGATGCTGCACCAATCCACCTGTCAATCTCCCGCTCCATCCTACCCTCACTCGTGAACAAGACCCCGAGATACTTGAACTCCTTCACTTGAGGCAACAACTCATCCCCAACCCGGAGGGAGCAAGCCACCACTTTCTGGTAGAGAACCATGGCCTCAGACATGGAGGTGCTGACTCTCATCCATTTCACACTCAGCTGCAAACCGCCCCAGTCCGCACTGGAAGTCGTGATCTGATGAAGCCAACAAAACCACGTCATCTGCGAAGAGCAGAGATGCTATTCTGAGGTTCCCATATAATACGGTATAATAAATACTAAATACTAATATTGTAATGTGTATCCATCCATTATCCAAACCGCTTATCCTGCTGTCAGGGTCGCGGGGATGCTGGAGCCTAACCCAGCAGTCATTGGGCGGCAATAATCCATCCATCCATCCGTCCGTCCATCCATTATCCAAACCGCTTATCCTGCTCTCAGGGTCGCGGGGATGCCGAAGCCTATATCCCAGCAGTCATTGGGCGGACGTCATTGGGTCCGCCCAATAATAATAATAATAATACAATAACAACAACTGCCACCCAATGATTGCTGGGATAGGCTCCAGCATCCCCGCGACCCTGAGAGCAGGATAAGCGGTCAAGATAATGGATGGATGGATTCCTCAACCGATTTCAATGAGTCGTTTTTATATTCAAGTGTTTATGGTCTACGTGGAGTACTTTTTTTTTGTCACCGGTTTACTAAGAAACGCAGCTAGATGCGCAAGAGAGGCGTGTGTATCAACGTTAGGCTTACGTGAACTGAATTGTTTACGTGGTGGAAAATAATTCATTGTCATAAGGAATTGTAAAAGCTCGCGTTTGCTTATTTTCCTTGGTTAATATTTGTGGAGCCGTCCCCATATTATTTTCCATGAAATGTACATTTTGCAACAAAACGCTCACCACAGATCAGCTTGAGGTGGACAGGCTGGAATTGTGAGCCAATTACATGGGGGGATGACTAGGTGGCCAGCTGGAGAGCCAGGTTGGGAAATTTGCCAGGACACCGGGGAACCCCCTAGTCTTTGCAGTAAGTGCCATGGGATCTTTAATGACCACAGTGCGTCAGGACCTCGGTTTAACGTCTCATCTGAAGGACGGCATCTCCTACAGCATAGTGTCTCTCCGTCACTGCACTGGGGCATTAGGATTTTTTGGATAGTTGTTTTTATTAGGAGCAGAGGGAAGACTGCCCTCTACTGGCCCACCAACACCACTTACGGCAGCAACTCCCGAGTTTTCCCGGGAGGTCTCCCATCCAAGTACTAACCAAGCCTAAGGCTGTGCGATATGATGATATATATCATGTGACGACAGAAAACGTCTACCGTTTCATATTAAGCTCTATCGTTTATTTCGTTGTGTCACAAATCGCACTCTTTATGGCAATGTTTTTGGTCATTTCGGCGACCCTTTCCGCTCTTTGCACAGCACAGACGCAGGCAGGAAATGTGCATGAAGGCAATACCAACAAACATGGAGGGCAGTGAACGTAACGCAGAGCGGGGTCATTTCGAACAGGACTCCGACCAGCCAGGACAAAACGAGGAGCTTGAACCTAAAAGAGGGGCTACTTCTATCGTGTGGACGTGATTTGAATATGACAAGTCGGACACGGACCAGAAAACCGTACTTTAAAAAAAAACATGCCGCACGCCGGTCCCCACAACACACTCGAACACAACTAGCCTCTTTTACCACCTACGCAAGAATCGTGTCAAACAGTACGGAGTCTACAGCCGAGAGCCGCAAAAGCCCAGCCGAGTGCTCAAAACAAACCCCAGACTCAGACGTTGCAAGACGCTTTTGCCCACAGCAAACCGTATGTCAAAGAATCACGAAGATGGAGGAGGTAACGACTGCTGTTGCAACTTACATCTGCCAAGATATGGCCCCAATTTACACGGTCGAGAAACAGGGGTTTTGTGAGTTGGTGCGAACACTCGACCCAAACGTTGAGTAGCCTCGTTTATATCAAGAGTTTCTAGAGGAGGAAATCCCCAAGGTATTCTACTAGGCTACAACAACAAGATAGGTGGATGAGCCGAACGACACATCCCTATATGAGCCTGACTATATACACTTCATCCCGAGACTGGACACTCTGCTGTCGGTGTTTTGCCCACCGTCTTCACCTAGCCATTGCTAGTGTAACAAACAATGTAAAAATATATATTTCAGTAATAATAAACCTTATAGTAGGCCACGTAGTATTTTACGGACTTGAGGGTGCTATTGTTTAATAGCATCTTTTCAACTTTGAACACAATTCCCTCCTGTGAACTGCAGATTTCCAATAAAACCATCAAGACCATCAAAACTGACTGTCAGTTTGAAAGGCATATTTCATATATGCACTACCAGATATAATAACAAAAACCAGGCCTATATGTTAAAGTAGCAGTTGAATTTAAAAACTATCACGGCCATTAAAATTAGATATCAGCTTAGAAGGTCATCATTTCTTGTATGCACAAATATAAATGATAATTTACAACAAAAAAACCTGTTCCATGTTCAAGTGCCAGTTGAATTTAAAGTGGGAATTCACGACATTCATTATGTGTTTATTAATAATGGTGAGTCACAGAACCTCATATATGTCCCAATGGCACAGCATAGTAAAATTTTAATATTCTCCACGAGGGGATGAGGGCTGGGAACAAATAAAGCTTATTGCAGAGATGAAGGCTGTGCACTGTAACAGTCCAGCGAGGAATAGAGTAGGGGGAAAATACAGCTCTCCATGCGCTGAGAAGCAGGAGGGAGAACGCACAACTGAATTCCCCGATATGCCTGTGAAACAGCCTCGCACAGCCGCCACAGGAAGTAAACAAATGCAGCTGCGTTGTGTTAATTTTTTTAACGTGTTAAATATTTCAAATTAATCACAAAAATTAATAAGTTCCTTTTGATAACATAACACTAGTTTATACACATATATATTTTATGTATCGTTTGCCTTTTTACTGTGGAGTTATTTACCGCATGGTCTGACAGGATGCAGATGCGGGGCAGGCTAAGCTAACTGCTAGCCCATGCAGACAGGCAGTTCCGATAACACCGAGGGTGGTCTGGCGGCGGCCTCACCTAGGATTGACTGTGTTTTTGGTGTCGTCGTATGGAGTGCGGGGAGGTGTATGGAAGGTTGAGAGAACTGGAGTTGGATTGGCTGGGGGAGCCTGGTCTGCTGTGTCCGGTGGGCCCAGGGACCATGGCCCTGCCTGGAGCTGTGCCCAAGGAGGAAACGCAGAGGGCGGTAAGACAGGACACGGAAGCGGGGCAGGCTAAACTAACTGCTAGCCCAGGCAGACCGGCAGTTCCAACAGTCATCCTTGCGTTCGCTCTCTTGGACAGTGAGTTTTTTATTTTTGGGCTATATAATGTGTTTTTGTAGTTTGGATATACACTCACTGGCCACTTTATTAGGTACACCTTGCTAGTACCGGGTTGGACCCCCTTTTGCCTTCAGAAATGCCTTAATCCTTCGTGGCATAGATTCAACAAGGTACTGGAAACATTCCTCAGAGAGTTTGGTCCATATTGACATGATAGCATCACGTAGTTGCTGCAGATTTGTCGGCTGCACATCCATGATGCGAATCTCCCGGTCCACCACATCCCAAAGGTGCTCTATTGGATTGCTTTGCTTTCATGTTGTTGACGCCAAATTCTGACCCTACCATCCGAATGTCGCAGCAGAAATTGAGACTCATCAGACCAGGCAACGTTTTTCCAATCTTCTATTGTCCAATTTTGGTGAGCCTGTGCGAATTGTAGCCTCAGTTTCCTGTTCTTAGCTGACAGGAGTGGCACCCGGTGTGGTCTTCTGCTGCTGTAGCCCATCTGCCTCAAGGTTCGACGTGTTGTGCGTTCAGAGATGCTCTTCTGCATACCTCGGTTGTAATGAGTGCTTATTTGAGTTACTGTTGCCTTTCTATCAGCTCGAACCAGTCTGGCCATTCTCCTCTGACCTCTGGCATCAATAAGGCATTTTCGCCCACAGAACTGCCGCTCCCTGGATATTTTCTTTTTCGGACCATTCTCTGTAAACCCTAGAGATGGTTGTGCGTGAAAATCCCAGTAGATCAGCCGTTTCTGAAATGCTCAGATCAGCCCGTCTGGCACCAACAACCATGCCACGTTCAAAGTCACTTAAATCACCTTTCTTCCCCATTCTGATGCTCGGTTTGAACTGCAGCAGATCGTCTTGACCATGTCTACATGCCTAAATGCATTGAGTTGCTGCCATGTGATTGGCTGATTAGAAATTTGCGTTAACGAGCAGTTGGACAGGTGTGCCTAATAAAGTGACCGGTGAGTGTATGTGTTCTTGTAGTTTGGACGTGTTTTTGTCTGTGTTGCACTGCTGTGGGCTGGGGGAAACGATATTTCATTTCATTTCATGTGCACAGGTGCATGGAATGAAATGACATATGTTCTTGATTCTTGAATTCATTAAATAAATCTCTAATAAACTCAGAAATATGAATAACATGTCAAGCAGTTTGTGCCCTTTCCTCTGTGTTGTCCTTGCACATAGTCTCCACCATGGTTTGCTGTATTGTATGGGGATGCTCCAATCGCTCGGAGAAAGGAGTACAAATGTATGGTTTCCCCACTGACAGAGGAGAAAAGTGGTTGGTTGAAGTCAGCAGGAGCAATCTTACTATCACTAAAGATTACAACAACAGAACAATATGTGAGGTAATCATATTCAAAAACTGTATTTGCACTTTTTCCACAACAAGACCACACCATCGGGAAGCTTAATGTTTGGTTTGGTTTGGCATCTTTCATAGTTTTGCAGAACTATCATGTTAATTTTATCTCCCGCCTTCTCATCTCTTTCGTTATTCTCAAATTACGCACTGCGTTAAATCTTTGTTTCCACTTTTCCCCTCCTTTCCTCCGAGTCAACCCTGGGATGAGTTTCTCAGCACCGATCCCGATCAAGTCACCCATTTCGAAGGTTTATAACAAACTTGTCATGTGACAGTTCACCAGCCACTAAAGTCAAGGCTACCTGGGAGCTTGAACTGGGCTTGAACCTGGATGATGACTGGTGGAACGTTGCTCTTAACAAAATTCACACAAGCTCAACTTGCGTTCGACTCACACTCATACAGTTCAAGGTAGTATTTAGGGTTCATTTTTCCAAAGCGCGATTGTCACAAGTTTATCCCAATAACACTGACAGTTGGGATAAATGCCATGCGTCATCTGGCAATCTCGCCCATATGTTCTACTCCTGTCCTTTATTATCTTGTTTTTGGCAGAACTACTGATACTATGTCAAAAAATTATTTCCAAAACTATAAAAGTCTCTCCCCATATTACCATATTTGGGCTTCCAGAAGGCTACTACCAATTTACCTCTAAGCAGTTAGATGTTCTAGCTTTCACTTCCTTACTGGTGAGACGCCACCTTCTCCTCCACTGGAAGTCTACCAAAGCTCCCTCCAGCACTCAGTGGCTAATTCTTTTTGGAGGTGGTAGGTATTGTCTCAGAGAGTAAGGAAAAAATCCCAGAAAATTAAAATTATGCATAATTATGCGTAAATTTGCAAAATATGCATTTTTCTAAAAATGGCTAAAAATCACTTTTCTCGGCATTTCAGATGATTCTGAGCATTTGGGGGGAGGGAGTTGGAGTGGGGGGGGTTTAGGGGCAGGGGGAAGGCGGTTAGCTGGCAGGATGAAGAGGGGTTCTTCTAGTCTACTCATATATTTTCGTAATGTGTGTGTGTGTGGTGTTAGTGTGTGTGTGTTAGTTAGTGTAGATAGCGGGACCGAAAACTAAAGCAGTTATGATCCTAATTCTTTTTGGAGGTGGTAGGTATTGTTCCAGAGAGTACGGGAAAAATCTAAAAAAAATTAAAACTATGCATAATTATGCAAAATATGCATTTTTCTAAAAATGGCTAAAAAAAACACTTTTCTCGGCATTTCAGATGATTCTGAGCATCTTTGATTTTTTCAGCTATATAAAAAAAATTTCTGGGACTTAGAAATGTTTTGGCATTATGCAAAATACTAGAAGAACCCCGCTACAATGTAGCGGTTTGGTTATCCACCCGTCTAAATCTCCCTCCTCTTCACCCTGCCAGCTAACCGCCTTCCCCCTGCCCCTAAACCCCCCCCTCACTCCAACTCCCTCCCCCCAAATGCTCAGAATAATCAGAAATGCCGAGAAAAGTGGTTTTTAGCCATTTTTAGAAAATGCGTATTTTGCATAATTATGCATAATTATTTTAATTTTATGCTATTTTTCTGGTCCTCTCTGGAACAATACCTACCACCTCCAAAAAAATTAGGATCATGAGTGCAGTTTTGCAAAAATGCATATATTTTGCATAATGCCAAAACATTTCTAAGTCCCAGAATTTTTTTTATATAGGTGAAAAAAATCAAAGATGCTCAGAATCATCTGAAATGCCGACAAAAGTGGTTTTTAGCCATTTTTAGAAAAATGAACATTTTGCATATTTATGCATAATTATGCATAATTTTAATTTTCTGGGATTTTTCCCTTACTCTCTGAGACAATACCTACCGCCTCCAAAAAGAATTAGGATCATAAGTGCTTTAGTTTTCGGTCCCGCTATCTACACTAACACACACACACACACACACACACACACACACATACACACACACACACACACTAACACCACACACACACACATTACGAAAATATATGAGTAGAATATGCATTTTTGCAAAAATGCACTTATGATCCTAATTTTTTTGGAGGTGGTAGGTATTGTTCCAGAGAGGACCAGAAAAATAGCAGAAATTTAAAATAATTATAATAATTACGCATAATTATGCAAAATATGCATTTTCTACAAATGGCTGAAAACCAGTTGTCGGCATTTCAGATGATTCTGAGCATTTGGAGGGAGGGAGTTGGAGTGGGGGGGTAAACCACTTTTCTCAGCATTTCAGATGATTCTGAGCATTTGGGGGGAGGGAGTTGGAGTGGGGGGGGGGTTTAGGGGCAGGGGGAAGGCGGTTAGCTGTCAGGATGAAGAGGAGGGAGATTTAGACGGGTGGATAACCAAACCGCTCATTGTAGCAGGGTTCTTCTAGTATATACACTACCGTTCAAAAGTTTGGGATCACCCAAACAATTTTGTGTTTTCCATGAAAAGTCACACTTATTCACCACCATATGTTGTGAAATGAATAGAAAATAGAGTCAAGACATTGACAAGGTTAGAAATAATGATTTGTATTTGAAATAAGATTTTTTTTACATCAAACTTTGCTTTCGTCAAAGAATCCTCCATTTGCAGCAATTACAGCATTGCAGACCTTTGGCATTCTAGCTGTTAATTTGTTGAGGTAATCTGGAGAAATTGCACCCCACGCTTCCAGAAGCAGCTCCCACAAGTTGGATTGGTTGGATGGGCACTTCTTTGAGCAGATTGAGTTTCTGGAGCATCACATTTGTGGGGTCAATTAAATGCTCAAAATGGCCAGAAAAAGAGAATTTTCATCTGAAACTCGACAGTCTATTCTTGTTCTTAGAAATGAAGGCTATTCCATGCGAGAAATTGCTAAGAAATTGAAGATTTCCTACACCGGTGTGTACTACTCCCTTCAGAGGACAGCACAAACAGGCTCTAACAGGTACTATTTAATGAAGATGCCAGTTGGGGACCTGTGAGGCATCTGTTTCTCAAACTAGAGACTCTAATGTACTTATCTTCTTGCTCAGTTGTGCAACGCGGCCTCCCACTTCTTTTTCTACTCTGGTTAGAGCCTGTTTGTGCTGTCCTCTGAAGGGAGTAGTACACACCGGTGTAGGAAATCTTCAATTTCTTAGCAATTTCTCGCATGGAATAGCCTTCATTTCTAAGAACAAGAATAGACTGTCGAGTTTCAGATGAAAGTTCTCTTTTTCTGGCCATTTTGAGCGTTTAATTGACCCCACAAATGTGATGCTCCAGAAACTCAATCTGCTCAAAGAAGTGCCCATCCAACCAATCCAACTTGTGGGAGCTGCTTCTGGAAGCGTGGGGTGCAATTTCTCCAGATTACCTCAACAAATTAACAGCTAGAATGCCAAAGGTCTGCAATGCTGTAATTGCTGCAAATGGAGGATTCTTTGACGAAAGCAAAGTTTGATGTAAAAAAAATCTTATTTCAAATACAAATCATTATTTCTAACCTTGTCAATGTCTTGACTCTATTTTCTATTCATTTCACAACATATGGTGGTGAATAAGTGTGACTTTTCATGGAAAACACAAAATTGTTTGGGTGATCCCAAACTTTTGAACGGTAGTGTATATATAAAAGGGCAAGACCAGGCTGACAGAAAATGCTATTCCCACCATCTTTGTGCATCACCCAGAGGTCAAAAAGAGGAGGGCCCCAGCACCCCGATGCACCCCTGGACCTGTAATTATAAAGCTCATAGCTGTTGATCATAGCTATAGTGTTTAAGGTAACACATGTATAAAAAATATGAGCTCTTAATAGTTACAGTGATATTTATTTTGAAGTGATATTATTTTGAATATTTACAAATGAACAGTGCCATGTTTTCTACTTACATCCATTTCAAAGATTAAGGTAAGGAAGGATGATGAGATTGAGAGAAGGGAAAGTGAGAGTGAAGCAAGAGAGGACACGGCAAGTGAAGAGAGACAGGGAGAGCTGACACCACCCAGTCTACCAGCAGCTAAGTTACGCTTTTGTTTTTGTTATGTGCTGTTTAGAAGTCTCAAATATGCACTCTAAATCCATATCAACTGCGATGTATCAGAAAAATAGCTCTCTTCCTTATTATTGTGTAATATTAACTTTATTATGCTAGCTCATACTCCAAAATGGATATCCTCATTTCACCACCGCCACCCACCACTCTATAATCACATACCCCAATGTTATATTTAACAGCTTTGGTAATGGATGGATGGATAGTAATACCTTTTTTTTGTATAGCGCTTTTCAATGTTCATAAAGACGCTTTACATAAGATTAAAAAAAAAACAATGCACCAAAAACATGTAATACGCAATAATAGATTCGGGTAGTGTAGTGGTCTATTGACTGATAGACACACCTGCCCTCAACTCAGCTTCTGTTGTTACTGTGCACATGTCGGCGTCGGCACAGTGTTTTACTGCTGTCATAGATTGACATTTTTTGTGTGGTTTTTAGCCTCAACATTACGTTACTTTTAACTTTTATCAACCTTTTTATGGTTTACCTCTACTACTTTTTGGATTTTATCGGATTATCGATTGTTGTATGGTCTTGATCGCACTGGACTCTCCGTCTCCGTAGTGCTTCCTCTGTGTGTGGCGAAAACTGTATGGACTCAGCCTTGAAAACTGTATGGACTCAGCTGATGTTCCGGAACCCGCTGACGATCAGGACCAGGGACATGAAACGCGCTGCGAAGCGGCTTTCGGAGATAATGAGCCCCACGCCAATGACTGTGCAGACACTATTCCCTGGTCCGGCCAGAACCCGCTCGAGACCGACACTGCATCGGATCTAGATATGTGCTACTGGCTAAACCGGGGAGCAAGACCTAAGACCTGTTCTACCCCCGCAGTGTCAAAGCCTGAGCTCTGGACAGACGTTGTCCAGGGTAAAAGAGGAGTTAAACACAACTCGAATGTCTCAATTTGGTGGATATGCCTGTATCTGTATTTGAGATCGATGATGATCATGTCAGATTTATCACAATTTAGTTTGAGGAAATTGGCTTGCCTCCATTCTTTAATTTCAGTGAGGCAGTTAGTCAGACTGAAGTAAGTTGTAGTAATACAATTAAAAGGCAGGTACTATAAAAAGAAAATACAAAGTACAAAAAAAAAAAAAGAAAGAAAGAAAAATAGAATAAAAACATAGTCACTTCCCCGCCAGGAGTGATGAAAGATCTACTTCAGGAATTAATGTGCAGTTGGAATGAGGTACAAGTTTTGATGCTCAATCATAGGCACCAGAAAAAAGAAATGTTTTTAACCTAGATTTAAAAATTGCTATATTTGGGGTACATCTAAGATCTTCTGGTAGTTTGTTCCAGTTGCATGCAGTGTAACAGCTAAATGCTGCTTCACCATGTTTGGTTTGGACTTTGGGCTGAACTAACTGACCTGAGTCCATGGATCTTAGAACCCTACCCAGTTTATACTCTCCGAGCATGTCAGGGATGTATTCTGGGCCTACACCAATCAGTGATTTGCTGACAAGTAGCAGCACTTTAAAATCTATTCTGTAACTAAATGGAAGCCAGTGTAAAGATTTCAGGACTGGAGTAATGTGCTCTGTTCTCTTGGTCCTGGTTAAAACTCTAGCAGCAGCATTCTGAATAAGCTGCAGCTGTTAAATGGTCTTTTTGGGAAGACCAGTTGAGAGACCGTTACAGTAACCAATTCTACTGGAAATAAAAGCATGGATGAGCTTCTCTTGGTCATTTTGAGATACCAGACCCTTGATTCTGGCTATATTTTTAAGATGATAGAAGGCTGTTTTAATGATTGCTTTGATATGGCTGGTGAACATGAGATCTGAGTCTATTAAAACTCCAAGATTTCGGACTTGGTCTTTGGTTTTTAGAGCTTTGGACTTCGAGTTGTTCATTTATAACAGTTCTCTTTGTTGCCAAACATAATAATCTTGGTTTTTTCCTTATTTAATTGAAGAAAGTTTTGGCTCAACCAATTATTTATCTGCTCCAAACAGTGACACAGTGAGTCTATTGGGCTGAGATCATCAGGTGAGAGAGCCAGATATATCTGATTATCATCTGCATAACTATGGTAATCCATGTTGTTGTTCTGAAGAATTTGGCCTAAAAGCAGCGTGTATAGGTTAAACGGAAGAGATCTGAGAACTAATCCCTGGGGGATTCCACATGTCAAAGCCACTCTATCAGATTCATAACTGCCAATGGTGATGAAGTAACTTCGGTCTTCTAAATAAGACCTGAACCAATTAAGGATTGCTCTGGAAAGTCCTACCCAATGTTCCAGCCTGTCCAACAGTATTCTGTGATATACAGTGTCAAATGCCGCACTGAGATCAAGTAAAACCAGAACGGATATTTTACCTGTCAGTATTCAGCCGTATGTCATTTAACACTTTTATAAGAGCTGTTTCAGGACTGTGGTTAGGTTGGAAACCTGATTGATATTTGTCAAAATGCCCATTTGAGTTTAAAAATTTGCTGAGTTGATTAGAAACAACTTTCTCGATGATCTTAAGCTACAAAAGGAATATTTGAGACTGGTCTATAGTTATTTAACACAGAGGTATCCAGAGTTCTCTTTTTTAGGAGTGGCTTAATGGCAGCTATTTTTATTGACTTGGGGAAAGTGCCTGATAGCAGTGAGCTATTAACTATATGATGTAACTCCGTTTCTACAGAGTTAAAAATAGTTTTTAAAAAATCTGACGGCAGTGTGTCGAGACAACATGTTGATGATTTAAGATGCCAAACTGTTTCCGCTAGAGTTTCTTGATCAATGGTATTAAATTGTGACAGACTGACCAGATCATTTCTAGGTGGTCGTAGAGACTGCATAGTTTTGTTGCTTGACTGTGTGGCATTGATGGTCTGTCTAATAGTTTTAATTTTTTTTACCAAAAAGCAAGCAAATTTATTACATTTCTCTGTGGAGAGGAGTTCAGGGACTATCTGTTTGGGGGGTTTGTAAGCTTGTCAACCATGGCAAATAGAGTGTGGGTATTATTAATGATCCTGTTAATCAAATTAGAAAAATGTAGCTGTCTAGCCTTGCGTAACTCATAGTTAAATAGGCCTTTATTTGTTCACACGAAGAAGACACTTTACAAGACTACATTTGTTCTGATACACATGGACTTTAAGCATCTATCTAAGCAATGTAAAATAAAGTTAAACATGGTATAGGTCATACGCAGTCAACGATTAAAAGTAAGCAAACATCAAACATGAATTGCTCTCACAGGAGATTGGAGATGGGCTGGAAATTGTTCATGTTATCAGGGTTGAGTCCAGGATTTTTTAGGCTGGGGGTGTTAGTAGCCAGTTTAAGTGGATGGAGGACTGAACTAGAGCTGAAGGTACAGTTAATGATTTCTGTGATGAGTGAGGTGATAGCTGGGAGACAGTCCTTAACAAGACTGGATGGAATGGGATCCAGAAAACAAGTGAAGCTTCTCATTCCTGCCATAAGTTTGGACACCTCCATTGAGGACACATGGGATAACTTTGACAGGGGCTGAGTGGTGGTGGTGGTGTATGTGGGGGGGGTGGAGAGGACAGGGAAAGTGGTCAGGTTGCTGTAGATAGTATACATTTTAGTTTGGAAAAATGAAAGGAAAGAGTTGCACTTGTTAACTTTGGAAGTATTGTCTCTGGGTTTGAGAATTTTTTTATTGTGGAAAAGGGACCCTTGGGGTTGGTGGAGCCAGAGTGTATGAGATGTGAGTAGTACGGGGACTGGGCTGTGATGAGCGCATCTTTGTATTGTTGAAGGTAGTACTTATGTGTAGGCTTGGAGATGCACTGTTAAACCAGTTTTCTTGGAGTCTTTTGAGGTGGCACTTGAGAGGATTTAATTTGATGGAATTCGGGAGTATACCAGGGATCTAAGTGTGTGAATGAGATTTTTTTTTTTTATGGGGACCAGCTGATCAAGACAGGTGGAGAGTGTGTCATTATAATAATTGACAAGATCAGAGAGATTATCAGAAAGCGGAGGACGGGAAGCAGACATTTTGGCTAGACAGAGGGAGCGAGCTGGGAAGGATGTGCAGCAGGTTAGGGCGATGAGGAAAGAGAAGGAAATGCACTGACAAGCGAGGAGTGTGTGTTGAGAAGGTGGAAGGAGTACTTTGAGGGGCTGATGAATGAAGGAAATGAAACAGAGAGAAGGGTGGATGCTGTGGGGATAGTGAATCAGGAAGTGCGGTGGATTAGCAAGGAGGATGTTAGGGCAGCTATGAAGGGTGGAATGTCAGTTGGTCCAGATGACATACCTGTTGAGGCATGGAGGTGTTTAGGAGAGATGGCAGTGGAGTTTTTAACTAGCTTGTTAAACACAATCTGAGAAAGTGAGAGGATGCCTGAGGAGTGGAGAAGAAGCATACTGGCAACAATTTTCAAGAATAAAGGTGATGTGCAGAGCTTTAGTAATTACAGAGGTATAAAGTTGATCAGCCACAGCATCAATCAATCAACCTTTATTTTAATACGCAAGTTAATTTACAATAACGGCCTATGTTGGGGGTAAGTGCCCCCTAGAGGGAGGGGATGGGGAGTAAAATAAAAAAGCATGAAGATATGGGGAAGAGTAGCGGAAGCTAGGTTAAGAGGAGAGGTGACAATTAGCGAGCAGCAGTATGGTTTCATGCCAGGAAAGAGCACTACAGATGTGATGTTTTCTTTGAGAATGTTGATGGAGAACTATAGAGAAGGTCAGAAGGACTTACATTGTGTCTTTGTGGATTTAGAGAAAGCATATGACAGGGTGCCAGGAGAGGAGGTGTGGTATTGTACGAGGAAGTTGTGCAGTGAGCAGTTGTGCAGTGTGCGCAGTAGGAATGGCGGATGGGTTCAAGATGGAGGTGGGATTACATCAAGGATCGGCTCTGAGCCCTTTCTTGTTTGCAATGGTGATGGACAGGTTAACAGACGAGATCAGGCAGGAGTCTCCATGGATTATGATGTTCACGGATGACATTGTGATCTGTAGTGAGAGTAGGAAGCAAGTTAAGGAGAGCCTGGAGAGTTGGTGGTATGCACTGGAGAGAAGAGGAATAGAAGTCTGTAGGAGCAGGATGGAATACAAATGCATCAACAAGAAGGAGGACAGCAGAATGGTGGGTATATTGGAAGAAGGTAGCTGAATATGGAGCTGCCAGGCAAGAGGAAAAGAGGAAGGCCAAAGAGGAGGTTTATGGATGTGGTGAGGGAGGACATACAGGTGGTGGCTGGCATGAAAGAGGAAGATGCAGAGGTCAGGAAGAGATGAAAACAGATGATCTGCTGTGGGAACCCGTAACAGGAGCAGCCAAAAGTAGTAGTAGTAGTTGTAGACATAAGAGTCATGATCCCAGCCAGCTGCAAATATCAATTCTTATCCCGATTATCAAAGCCAATTTACCAATTCTGGGCAGGTGCATTTGATGTAGTGCCGCAGAATGCCCCCTTCTCAGAAGTGCACATACATTCATAAAAAATCAATTTCTAAATATTTCATAGATATTTGCATGAGTTTTAGCTCATGAGGAATGAATAAAATAGCAGTCATTGCAGTGTTTGGTTACGTAGGAGTGTGGCTAGCTTAAAAATGTTTAAAATACCAAAGCTCTATTACAAACCCCAATTCCAGTGAAGTTGGGACATTGTGTAAAATGTAAATAAAAACAGAATACAATGATTTGCAAATCCTTTTTGACCTATATTCAATTGAATACACTACAAAGACAAGATATTTAATGTTCAAACTGATAAACTTTTTTGTTTGTTTTTTTTTGCAAATATTCACTCATTTTGAATTTGATGCCCGCAACACGTTCCAAAAAAGCTGGGACAGGGGCATGTTTACCACTGTGTTACATCACCTTTCCTTTTAACAACACTCAATAAGCGTTTGGGAACTGAGGACACTAATCGTTGAAGCTTTGTAGGTGGAATTCTTTCCCATTCTTGCTTGATGTATGACTTCAGTTGCTCAACAGTCCGGGGTCTCCACTGTCGTATTTTGCACTTCATAATGCGCCACACATTTTCAATGGGAGACAGGTCTGGACTGCAGGCAGGCCAGTCTAGTACCTGCACTCTTTTACTACGAAGCCACGCTGTTGTCACACGTGCAGAATGTTGCTTGGCATTGTCTTGCTGAAATGAGCAGGGACGTCCCTAAAAAAGACGTCGCTTGGATGGCAGCATATGTTGCTCCAAAACCTGTATGTACCTTTCAGCATTAATGGTGCCTTCACATATGTGCAAGTTACCCATGCCATGGGCACTAACACAACTCCAGACCATCACAGATGCTGGCTTTTGGACTTTGTGCTGATAACAATCTGGATGGTCCTTTACCTCTTTAGCCCGGAGGACACGACGTCCATGATTTCCAAAAGCAATTTGAAATGTGGACTCGTCAGACCACAGCACACTTTTCCACTTTGCATCAGTCCATCTCAGATGAGCTTGGGAGCAGAGAAGCCGGCGGCGTTTCTGGGTGTTGTCGATATATGGCTTTCGCTTTGCAAGGTAGAGTTTTAACTTGCACTTGTAGATGTAGCGACAGACTGTGTTAACTGACAATGGTTTTCCGAAGTGTTCGTGGTAATATCCTTTACAGCATGATGTCGGTTTTTAATGCAGTGCCGCCTGAGGGATCGAAGGTCACAGAAATTCAATGTTGGTTTTCGGCCTTGCCGCTTATGTGCAGAGATTTCTCCGGATTCTCTGAATCTTTTGATGATATTATGGACTGTAGATGATGAAATCCCTAAATTCCTTGCAATTTTACATTGAGAAACGTTGTTCTTAAACTGTTGGACTATTTGCTCACGCAGTTGTTCACAAAGTGGTGAACCTCGCCCCATCCTTGCTTGTGAACGACTGAGCCTTTTGGGGGTTGCTCCTTTTATACTCAATCATGACACTCACCTGTTTCCAATTAACCTGTTCACCTGTGGAATGTTCCAAACAGGTGTTTTTTGAGCAACTTTCCCAGTCTTTTGTTGCCCCTGTCCCAGCTTCTTTGGAACGTGTTGCAGGCATCAAATTCAAAATGAGTGAATATTTGCAAAAAACAATAAAGTTTATCAGTTTGAACATTAAATATCTTGTCTTTGTAGTGTATTCAATTGAATATAGGTCAAAAAGGATTTGCAAATCATTGTATTCTGTTTTTATTCACGTTTTAAACAATGTCCCAACTTCATTGGAATTGGGGTTTATAGATCAGGGGGCAGCAGTAGGGCTGGATTTTCAGGCTTAATGTATTGCCCCCACCCTATCAACTTTGCTTAGGATTGTCTCAGATCAACTACACTTACTGGCTTAGCATTACACAACTGAGGTCAGTCCGACTTCATATGAACACACGTAATCAAGTTAATACTTTTAGTACCTCAAGTTTTAAAAGTATTACCCATGCAACTGTGTCTGTTTTTTCTTTGTTTGACCACCAAACAGCTATAAAACAATACTGCATTCATAGGATTTATATTTGTGTTTTTGTTATTCTCGTTTGGATTTCTGGGGTATCTATTTGCGCTCCAAAACTAGTAATGATTTTACTGAACAAATGTTTCGGGGTGGGATTAAGGTGGGACTTTTCACTATTTTGGCTCTGCTCCTTCTCTGTTGGTCAGATGGTCGATTCTGTGAGTGGCATGTCTACTGTCTCTACTATCATATGAGATCCGGCTTTACGTTTTGCTGTTATGTTTATCAAGCAAGTACGATCTAACATAAACCACCTGTAGTATCTAACTCTTTGGAGTTGTATGGTACAGTCAGCCAAGCACTGATCTCATCCAAGCACCCAGAGATGGGTTTGTACAGGTCTCATGTTGTACCAACTAACTATTGGACAGTGTTATGTTCAGTCTGACTGACAGAATCTTTTTGTCTCCGCAGCAACATGGACACTGAATTGTTTATGGAGTGTGAGGAGGAGGAGCTGGAGCCATGGCAACAGGTGGATGACTTTGTGGAAGAGGAAGAGGTAGAATTCATTGATGCCCACTATGATCCCGGTGAGCCTAACAACTGCCATGGAAATTCAGTGATTGATAACTGCTGCAAATGTGGTCATGTAACTGAGTTGGTAGAGCAAAACACAAATATTGCCAGGGTCAGAGGTTCTCTACCCTGTGTAATTCTGTCAATCCCTTGACAAGGTTTTTTTATCCACCAAATTTTATACATCAAATTGCAGTGCCATGTTTTTATCATGAGAACTTAAGAATAAGAAATTAATATTGAATATTCATGTGCAATTTGCACAAATATATGTTTAAGTGAATTGCGGGTATCGACCCTGGTTTACGCTTTTTAAAATGTTATTTGACTTTTTTGTACAATGAAAACAAACAACAATAAAGATACAGCACCCAGTACCATTAAACAAAGTAACAGAAAGACAGAGGATTCATATCTGGACCTCCCCAAGAGTAGTCCAAAGCCACCAGTCAACAGCAATATTGGCAAAACAGGAGACTTCCCTCTTCCGCCAGGAGGGTCAAGGGTAAATAAGAAAGGAAAAAGAAACACCAAACAAAGAAAACATACGTGGGTGGGAGCCTGCCAGAACATGCCGAAATGGGATATTTTTTACAAAACAGAATAGCAACACCTCTGGCTTGCAAGTAAAAGGCGCTTGGAACACCTGAGAAATCGAATTTGCTCTCAGCCTGTGCTGTTCATTTGCACTGATATGCATTTCCTGGAGAAAAATTATGTCTGGCTTCAGTGATTTGAGATGTGAGAAAATGAGACCCCTTTTAATTACATGACCGAGACCCTTCACATTCCATGAAACCAATGTTAGGTTATTATTAATGCTGGTATGTTCAATGCTGTCAGATACTGACATTGTCCCTGAGATGAAGACAATCTGGCATCCATCCAAAATAATGCAGGACATAGTAAAACACAATACATAAGAACCATACACTGTGGTGTAGAATAACCCATGAACAAGTTCTCTACCCGCCCACAAAGTGCTTCTCCAAACGAAGCACAGATGTCCCTCCCCCAGCGTTTCTCAAAATGTGTGGCGTGCCCCCCCTTGAGGGGCACAGAGGCATGACAGGGAGGGCACACGGGACCAGGGGTGGAATGTAGTGCAGAACTACTGTTTTGATCTGAATCTTTTTCACGGCAGAACAATCAACAAAAGGTGCTCTCATGAGACAGAGAGTCTGTAGGTTCACAGAATAGAGAGATATTTGACAGGGATGAAAAGAAAGACAAGTGATGCTTCCAAGACAAAAAAGACAAACTGCTTAGCTGATGGTAATCAACCAAATACCATGTTAAGAAAATATGATGATGCCTATCTTGCTCTTGGGTTCACAGTGAATGTGGTGGGAGATGAGGAGAGACCAGTGTGTATTTTATGTCTGAAAACTCTGGCAGCTGGTCGTATGAGACCAAACAAATTAAGAAGACATTTAGAGACATTACACCCCAGTCTCGTCAATAAGCCACTCGAGTTCTTTCAGAGAAAACTTGGTGCATACCGTCAGCAGGAACATTTCTATGTAAAAGCTGCATCAGTGAACAACAAAGCACTAATGGCATCATACAAAGTCGCATACAGAATTGCCCAGTGCAAGAAACCACACGCAATAGCAGAGCTCATACTTCCCGCGCCTTTAGATATGGTGTCAACTATGTTTGATGAGACAAGCGCCGCAAAATTGAAGGCTGTCCTGTCCCTCTGTCCAATGATACAGTTGCAAGATGTATATGTGACACTTCAAATGACCTTAAAAGAACAACTCATTGAAAATTTGAAAGACTAACGTTTCGCCTTACAAGTGGATGAGGCTACTGACAGCAATAAAGACTGCTTGTTTATTGCTTATGTTCACTTTGTCATGTCAGAGTCACTGTGTGAGGATTTGCTGTTTTGCAAGTACGTCCCGAGTAGAGCAACAGCTGATGAGCTTTTTAGGCTTCTTGACTGTTACCTGACAGAACATGGGCTGAGATGGGAGAATTGTGCGGGCATTTGCACGGATGGTGCACAGACCATGGCAGGGAAAATGAAGGGATTGCAGGCACTAATCAAGAGGGTCTGGCCATATGCGCAATGGACACACTGTGTGATACACAGAGAAGTGCTAGCATCAAGACAGATTAGCCCTGACTTAAACGAGGTTTTGACTAATGTTAGCGTGGTCAATTTAATCAAAACAAGACCCCTGAGAGTGCGGCTGTTCTCTGCACTTTATGAGGAGATGGGAGCTGGTCATTCAGCTGTGTTGTTTCACAGCAAGGCTAGGTGGCTCTCGCGAGGAGTTGTCGCAAATCTTTGAGCTCTGAGAAGAAATTCGGGTGTTTCTGGAGGAGCGTATGCATGAAGTTGCAAGCAAGTTTAGTGATGAACAATTTCTTATGAAACTGGCCTATCTCAGCCATATATTTGGAAAGCTGAATGAATTAAATCTTCAGCTTCAAGGCAGAGACGAGCACCTTCAACACCTGGCAGACAAGATCACTACATTCACTCGAAAGCTTGAGATGTGGAACAACTGTAGAAAAAAAACAAAGATGTGTAAATCATTAAGTACGTTTAAACAACTCTTTAAAAATAACATACTGAACAGATATAGGATGGATGAACAAAGAGATGGACTGGAATAACATCGCATGATACATGACGTGTAAGGTGCCCTGTTTGACTTGTGCTGTTTTGTTTATTTTGATTTCTATGCGTTGATCTTTCTTTTTTTTCACTTTTGTTTTGTTTTGAAAGTTTTGTTTTGGCAGAGGCGTAAAAACCAGGCCCAGAAAGTAAAAGTCCAAACCATGTATTTGCTCCACTCATGCACTACACCAGCAGATTCTAGTCAACAGCACTCCTCAACTAGGTAGGGAAAACTAATTAATGAAAGCTGGTTTAGTAACATGGTTGGAGCAAATACACGGTTTGGACATTTATTACTTTCTTGACCTGGTTTTTACACCTCTGTGTTTTGGTTTGATTTGATTGATAATGTATAAAAAAGGGGTAGGACCAGAAAAGTTCTTTACTTCATCTTACACCCTTTTCAAACATGGACTAGTTACTAGTTGTGTTGTTACAGAGAGTTTGCAAAATATATTCACTGTTATTTCAATTTGTACTTGTATACGTGCCTATATATTTTATTTTGTTATTTTAACATGTTTGAAATAGAAATCAATCATCATCATCATCATAATGTGTGTTGATGTGGACAGGACTGTGTGATCTTCTTGGAGTTCCTAAAGTCAACGATAATCTCTTTGGTCCTTTTGGTGTTTAAGACCAGGTTGTTGTTAGCACACATCTGTCATCTTCTGAACCTCCTCTCCTCCCTGTATGCCGCTTCGTCGTTGTCTGATATGAGCCCAATGACTGTCGTCTCATCCGCAAACTTAACAATAGTGCTTTAGTTGTGGATGGGTTGGCAGTCTTGTGTGAATGGTGCCTAAAGGAGGGGACTCAGCACACAACCCTGGGGGGATGCCGGTGCTCAGGATGAGTGTGGAGGATGTGTGCTTGCCCAATATTACAGTCTGGGGGCGGTTAGTGAGGAAGTCCATTATCCAATTGTATATGGAGGGAGTTAGTCCTAGTTTGTTGACCAGCTTGTTTGGTATGATGGTGTTAAACACCAACTTGTAACCAACAAAGAGCATGCTGACGTAGGTGTAGTGTCTTTCCAGGTGAGAGAGGGCTGTATTGAGAGCCACACAGATGGTGTCCTCAGTTGATCTGTTTGCCTGGTAGGCAAACTGGTGTTGGTCTAGATCAGCTGGAACAGTGTCTTTGATGGGGGGGTGAGTCCAGTCGTTCAAAGCATTTTGAAATGACAGGGGTGAGAGCGACTGGCTGATAGTCATTGGGACAGTTACCACAGGTTTTTTTTTTTGGGAACGGGCACAATGGTGCTAGATTTGAGGCATGCGGAGACTGTGCATAAGGATAGAGAGAGGTTGAAAATGTGTGTGAATACCTCTGCTAGCTGGTCAGCACAGGTCTGGAGTACATGCCCTTGTACACCATCAGGCCCTGCTGCTTTCCATGTGTTGATGCTGCGGAGGGTCTGCCACACCTCTGGAATGTGTAGAACAAGGGTATGTGGGTCTCTCAACAGTTTGAAACCGATTGGAGGTTGGTTATTGTCTTTGTCAAACAGAGCAAAGAAGTTGTAAGTTCCACCACTAGGTTGGCAGTGTTGTTGGCTGGTGTATGCTGTGTGTTATTTACCCTTTGGTAACGTGATGGCCTGGATGCCTTGCCACGTCCTCCATGGGTTGGAGTTACTGTTGAGGCCCTCTTCTGTTCATAGTTTGTAGCTGCGTTTTGCAGATCTGATACCTCTCTGAATGTTCGGTCTGGAAACGCTGTAGGCTGTAGTGTCTCAATTTAAATGTCTCTTGGCCTGAGCAGCCATTTGACTTCGCTGTTCATCCATGGTTTCTCATTTGGGTACATCGGATCCTTTTTCTAATAGTGACATTGTCCATGCAGTAGTTAATGTATGACAATACAGATGAAGTGTACCCCTTCCAGGTCTGTCTGATGGGCAAATATATTCCATTGTGTGTGCAAAACGTACTTGGAGCGTCCAGGTAGCGTAGCAGTCTATTCCGTTGCCTACCAACATGGGGATCTCCGGTTCGAATCCCCGCGTTACCTCCAGCTTGGTCGGGCATCACTACAGACACAATTGGCCATGTCTGCGGGTGGGAAGCCAGATGTGGGTATGTGTCCTGGTTGCTACACTAGCACCTACTCTGGTCAGTCAGGGTGCCTGTTCAGGGGGGAGGGGAAACTGGGGGGGATAGGATGATCCTCCCACACGCTACATCCCCCTGGCGAAACTCCTCAGTCTGGTGAAAAGAAGCAGCCTCCACATGTATTGGAAGAGACATGGTAGTCTGCAGCCCTCCGCGGATTGGCAGAGGGGGTAGATCAACAACAAGGACAACTCGAAAGAGTGGGGTAATTGGCTGAGTACAACTTGGGAGAAAAACTGGGAAAAATCCCCCCCCAAAAAAAAATGGTGCTGGAGTTGAGAGATGGCTCCCTCAGGCCAAACTTTAACTGTCCTGCTTGTCGGCTTCGCACTGATAGCAAGGGCTTTGTGTGCTGGGACAAGAAACAAAGAGAGATGATCTGACTGTCCAAGGTGGGGGCGGGGTATGGCCCTGTATGTGTCCTTTATGTTAGTATAGACATGATCTAAGGTGTTTTTCCCCCAGTTGTACATTTGACATGTTGATAGAATCTGGGAAGAACATTTCTGAGGTTCGTTTGGTTGAAGTCCCCTGCAAGGATGAAAACTCTATCACGGTGTGTTCTGTTGTTTACTGATCGCATGCTTATGTGTATGTTTTTCCTTTTTAACTGACATCCTGATAGCTATATGATAGTAACGCACATCCATTTACCAACATACATCAACATCCACTTCAAATATACTTTCACATTCCAATACCCATCAACTTAGTTACCTCAACAATAATATATGCATCAAAGGACCTTTGACAACGGTCACTTTATTGGACTTTTTTAGTCAGTGAGATATGGTGTTGGTATATCACTGCTGGTGAATCCTGGGGAAGAGAAGATGTGATCTAATGCCCTGCTTCCTTCTCTCCTAGTGGAGGATTCTTCCTCTCGTCTCCCAGTACCAGAGACTCCGTCGCCCACAACCCACCCTACACCACGAGGTAAGTGTGTGTGTGTGTGTGTGTGTGTGTGTGTGTGTGTGTGTGTGTGTGTGTGTGTGTGTATTTATCCAGTTGGGTGTGTATATGTAAATTGCGTTTGTGTAGGTGTATGGATATTTGTGTGTGTATATGCAGTTCTCCCCAAGTGGAGTTGTGCTATTTGGATTCTCTGAGAAGAGATTTTATCTTTGATGTGTTTTATTGTTTATTAAGTGGTTATTGATTTCTGCTTACTGCCTTGCTGACAGACATGTCAGACATGTCCAGCACTGAGCTGCTGGTCATCCCTTCCAAATCCTGCATCCACATGGATATCAATCAGGCTACGTACACTGAAAATATGCCTAGAACCTTGGCATGATAATGGATAACCAACTCTATTTTTCTTACTCATTTCTGCCGTTTCGCTCTGTACAACATCCAAAAGATCCCACTGTACCTGTTAAGCGCATGCTATGCAGCTCCTGGTCCACGTGCCTGTTATTTTTTGATTGTACTATTTTAATTCAGATTCAGACAACTTTATTTATCCCAGAAGGATAATTAAGTTTTAATGCACCTTTTGTTAATCTCACATCTCTTGGTATCACACACATCTCTCCTCTCTTTGTGTCTTCACACAGACTACCTGTTTCTGAGTGCATAAAGCTCCAAACCTTGTAATTGGCTTTCTGGACAATCCAATGAACTGTACCAACTTATCTGTAAACCCATATTGACATGTACACTGATATTCACTCTCTTAATTCTACCTCTGGAAGGTTACTGTCTATAAATGGTGGTGTGTATAGTAATATGTAGTAATATTTATAGTGTACTGTCTATGTAGTAATATGTACACTGAGCTGCCATTTTATGAGGTACACCTATCTAGAAGCGTGTTGTGCCTCATTGGCCTTCAGGAGTTAATGAATATGTCTGGGCATATACAGTGCATCCGGAAAGTATTCACACCCCTTCACTTTCTCCACATTTTGTTATGTTACAGCCTTATTCCAAAATGGATTAAATTCCTTTTTTTCCCTCATCAATCTACACACAATACCCCATAATGACAAAGTGAAAAAGGTTTTGTAGAATTTTTTTCAAATTTATTAAAAATAAAAAACTGAAATATTGCATGTACATAAGTATTCACACCCTTTGCTATGACACTCAAAATTGAGCTCAGGTTCATCCTGTTTCCACTGATCATCCTTGAGATGTTTCTACATCTTGATTGGAGTCCACCTCTAGTAAATTCAATTGATTGGACATGATTTGGAAAGGCACACACCTGTCTATATAAGGTCCCACTGTTGACAGCGCATGTCAGAGCAGAAACCAAGCCATGAAGTCAAAGGAATTGTCTGTGGACCTCCGAGACAGGATTGTATCGAGGCACAGATCTGGGGAAGGGTACAAAAAAATTTCTACAGATTTGAAGTTCCCGAAGAGCACAGTGGTCTCCATCATTCGTAAATGGAAGAAGTTTGGATCCACCAGGACTCTTCCTAGCGCTGGCCGCCCAGCCAAACTGAGCAATTGGGGGAGAAGGGCCTTGGTCAGGGAGGTGACCAAGAACCCGATGGTCACTCTGACAGAGCTCCAGCGTTCCTCTGTGGAGATGGGAGGAACCTTCCAGAAAGACAACCATCTCTGCAGCACTCCACCAATCAGGCCTTTATGGTAGAGTGGCCAGACAGAAGCCTCTGCTCAGTAAAAGGCACATGACAGCCCGCTTGGAGTTTGCCAGAAAGCACCTAAAGGACTCTCAGACCATGAGAAACATGATTCTCTGGTCTGATGAAACCAAGATTGAACTCTTTGGCCTGAATGCCAAACGCCACGTCTGGAGGAAACCAGGCACCTCTCATCACCTTGCTAATACCATCCCTACAGTGAAGCATGGTGGTGGCAGCATCATGCTGTGGGGATGTTCTTCAGTGGCAGGAACTGGGAGACTAGTCAGGATCGAGGGAAAGATGAGTGGAGCAAAGTACAGAGAGATCCTTGATGAAAACCTGCTCCAGAGCGCTCAGGACCTCAGACCTTAAGCACACAGCCAAGGAGTGGAGGAGTGGCTTCGGGACAAGTCTGTGAATGTCCTTGAGTGGCCCAGCCAGAGCCCAGACTTGAACCCCATTGAACATCTCTGGAAAGACCTGAAAATAGCTGTGCAGTGACGCTCCCCATCTAACCTTACAGAGCTCGAGAGGATCTGCAGAGAAGAATGGGAGAAATACCCCAAATATAGGTGTGCCAAGCTTGTAGCTTCATACCCAAGAAGACTTGAGGCTGTAATCGCTGCCAAGGGTGCCCCAACCAAGTACTGAGTAAAGGGTGTGAATACTTGTGTACATGCAATATTTCAGTTTTTTATTTTTAATAAATTTGCAAAAATTTCTACAAAACCTTTTTCGCTTTGTCATTATGGGGTATTGTATGTAGATTGGTGAGGAAAAAAAGGAATTTAATCCATTTTGGAATAAGGCTGTAACAACAAAATGTGGGGAAAGTGAAGGGGTGTGAATACTTTCCGGATGCACTGCATTCTACAAGATACTGGATGCATTGTGCAGCAATGTTGTACCATGCGGAAATGACTGTTGCGCAATTGCTGCCAATTGGATGGCTGCACAGTCTTGCTGCATACAGCCGTCTTCACCTCATCCCAAAGATGCTCAATAGGGTTGAGAACCAGGGACTGTGCAGGCAGCTAAAGCAATGAAAATTCACTGCCATGATCCTGGAACCATTCAGTGATGATTCATGCCTTGTAACATGGTGCATTTTCATGTTGTAAGTGTCCATCCTAGTGTGGATAAACTATTACCATGATGGGATGAACTTGGTCACAGTGATGTTCAGATATGCCGTGCTGTTCAGACATTATTCATTGGGTGTCAGGGGCCCTAATGTGTGTCAGGAAAACATTCACCACACCATCACACTGCCACAATTAGTCTGTACTTTTGACACCAATCAGGATGGCTCCAAGCACTTACATGTCGCTTGCATCAAATTCTGATCTTTTCCATCATCATGATGCAAAAGAAACATAGATTTGTTCGACCAGACAACTTTTTTCCACTTCCTAATGGTCCAGTTTTGATGATGTTGTGCCCACTGGAGATGTGCTTTCTTGTTCTGAGGTGACAACATCCACACCCAACATGGGCTTCAGCTGTTGTAGCTCATTTGGGACAAAGTCTAATAAGTTTGAGATGCATTCTAAGATGATATTCTGCACACCAGTGTTAAAGTTGGATATGATTTGCCTGGTTGTGGTCCATCTATTCGCTTGCAGGTTGATCGCCATTATCCTTTGACCCCTCTGGTCCATACACCGTTTTCATTGACTGGATTGCCAATCACTGGTAGTTTTCTGGTTTTTGCTCCATTCTTGCTAGATCCTTGAAACGGTTGTGCATAAAAAGCACAGGCCAACAGACATTTGGGGGACGGTAGAACCGGCACACCTAGCGCCAACTATCATGCCACATTCAAAGTTACTAAGGTCACTCATTTTGCCCATTCCAACTCCCAGTGGAACACAAACTGATTCTAAAAATGCTGGTCTGCCTGATTTCTACCACACACCAGGGGTGGGGGGGGGGGGATAAATTCTTAGATGCATTAACATTCTCTCAGAAAAGATTATGTCTCGAAGCAGAAAACTCAATAATTGGAAATTTAAAGCTCAATTCTTGACTGGGCTGTACGCTCCTTACGGCTGCCGCTGAAACAACTGGATGGTGAAACGTAATGGATGTAAAACACGCGCGTCGTGTTTACGTTCTAAGCTAGGCTACTTCTTCATTTTTAGAGAGGATGGTTGAGCGCGAGCAACCGAAGTTGGATACAATCTGAACGGCACCCTCTGGCTTAAAAGCCACTCTATGGAAGCATTTTGGCTTTTGTTAAGTTGAACAGAAAAGGGACCTGGACAAGAACCACACTGTATGCAAGTTGTGTCTAACTAAAATAAAATATTTTGGGAACACAACAAACATGAGAAACCATATTTCACGTTTCCACCCAGTATTGGAGGGAAAACAGCCAGTTGTAGTTGCTGCCAGCCAGAGAACAATTAAACAAGTGATAGCAAAGCTTCCACCAAACTCGGGAAGGGTGAAGCGAATCATCAAGTCGATAGCAACTTTGATTGCCAACGACTAGCGCCCCTACTCTGTCATTTTGAGAACCAGGGCTTTCGCGCTATGGTGCACACTTTGGAGCCGAGACAACGTCCCATCTCGACATTTTTTTCACCGACACAGCGATACCCGCACTCTACAGTGAAACCAAAACCAAAGTCATGGAATCATTGAGGAAAATGGGTAGGATAGCTACAGAATCTTATGTCACTGTAACTGCGCACTTTATTACCGATGACTGGCAGCTTGTGTCTTATATGCAGGGGATATAGTTACTGCACAGTGGAGCACACTTACACCGCAGCATGTAGACCAACTCCTGTTCTTACACAAAAACTTACATATTCCAGCATTCACCAGCTAAGCACATTTGCTATGTTGCACTTCCATGCATTTCCATGATTTCATTGTGGCCTATTATTTCTATTTTCTCTATTATTTATTGTTTTACCACATATTCCACAGAAAGTGTTAGTTTTGTATGAGAGCTGGTACAGAATTCTATTTGGTTTTTGTATGAAAGCTGTTTTTGATTTTAATATACAGCAAAATTTTTGTTTTTTGTTCTTCTTTTTGTCTGAGGTATTCTGTGCTCATTGGCCATAACAGGAGGCTTTCGGTTGAAGTCTTTATTATTTATTTGTGAATGAGGGCAGCTTTTTATGTTATCAAGTGATTGCTGAAGTCTTGCTGAAGCCCATGTGTGACAACAAGGATGCTGCTACAGGCACTTTTGTTTTTTTCCTTTTTGGTTCTTTGCAATTCTGGGAAATGTGACCTTTCAGTTGACATATCTCTTCCATTTGTTACTGTATTAATAAAAGATAATGGAAGTAAATTCATCTGTTTATTTTAATTATGGCTCACTACAAATATGCTATGTTTTAAAAGAAGCAAGTCATCAAAAGTAGCGGGTGAGACCAAGCAACTTATCAGTGTTAATGGAGTGGAGGATGTTGATCTGTCAAACACAAATTCTTCTTTCTCTCGCTTTGAAAGGTCTGATTTTACTCATAATGTTTCTAAGTTGAAGGAGTCCCTTGTACCTCAGAATAATATTGTGATATTTCAAGAATGTGTCACAGCCTTATTCAAGAAAATGAACATAAGGAAGGCTGCCCAAATGCCATCTGTGGGTGCACTCTGCGCTACTGTCCCGACCAGCTCAGTGAGGTCTTCATTCAACTCTTTCAGATGTGTGCTGACTGTTGCCAGTTACCTCAATCTTGAAAACTTCCACTATAATCCCTATTCCCGAAATCAAAAAGTTCCAGAGAACTAAATGAGTTCAGACCTGTTGTGCTTACATTACTTGCAATGAAAAACTTTGAGAAATTTTTAAAAGATGAGGTTGTCTCCCTAGTTGATGGCAAACTAGACCCCTTGCGGTTTGCTTATCAAGCTGGCAAGGGTGTGGAGGATGCAAAACTCTTTATCCTTGACAAAGTATATAAGCACCTGGAGAAACCCAATTCTCATGTCAGACTTTTATTTGCTGACTTCTCTTAGGCCTTTAACAAGATGCAACCTCGGATTTTGATCGAGCGGCTTGCTTCTTATTTTATCTGATCAGCTTTTAATGTTGCTTTTAAACTTTTTAACAGACAGAACCCAGCAGGTTTTAGTTAATGAGGTTATGTCCAATGTCCTAGTCTCAAACATGGACTCAACTCGGCGTTGCGTTCTTTCCCCCCCTGCTTTTTATTTTGTATACAGACAGCTGCAGGTCTTCTAAAGAGGGTAGCTACCTGCGGAAATTCTCTGACGATACCGCACTTTGTCTCTTCTTCAGGGCTCGGGGTCAGATCACGGTTGTGCCCTCCCTGCCTTTGTTGATTCGTGCGATGATAACTTCCTTGACCTTAATGTGTCAAAAATTAGAACTTACCATTGATTTTAGGAAGAACAGTGATAAACCCAAAGCTAGTACAATAAATGGCAAGAATGTTCTAATTGCTGACACTAATAAGTACTTGGGAACTGTGTTCGACCCCCAACTCAAGTTCGATGTGAACACAGATTCAACTGTCAAGCGTGGACAACAAAGAATTCACTTTCTGTGGAAGCTTAACTCCTTTAATGTCTGTAACACCATCTCATATATTTTCTACCAGTCATTTATTGAAAGTCTTTTAACTTTTTCCTCTATTTGTTGGTTTGATGTGTTGACTGTGAAGGACAGGAATAGCCTCAACAGTATCGTTAAGGTCTGCTCCAAAATAATCGGAGTCCAGCAGAGAGATTTGTGTTCCCTCTAGGAGAAATGTGTGGCCCAGAAAGCAAAAGGATTTATTAGCCAATCTGACCACATCCTGTCCAGTGAAATCCCTGTAATGCCCCCTAGCTGGCACTATACAGCGCCCCCTAGGAAAACAAATTGCTATTCTAAGTCCTTCATTCCTTCTGCTATCAGGCTGTTAAATGCTGAGAGTAGTCATTTTAAATGAGTGCTTTATATTGTTTTAAACCACAATAGTTGGTTTATACCTTGTTGGTTTTTCACATGGTTTGTGGGCCTGTACGTTCACTGAATGTTGTATTGGAATGTAATGTGCAATGCATCTTAGGATGCTTGCTTGCTTGATTTATTGTTTTATTTAACTTATGTGAATTTGTATCCTTTGCCTGGTCCTCGTGCGAGTCTGCATGCAAGGCCAGGCGAGGGTGGCAGTATGCATCGTACTGATCTGTCTATTGTCTCTGACATACTGATGATTGACACTTGTCTGTGAGTTTGTGTATTGTCTGGGTAGGTTGTAAAACTGAATCGCCCTTCTGGGATAAATAAAGTTGTCTGAATCTGAACACAGTGAGAAAAAAAATCATCGATAGAAATCAAAAGTGTTGATACATCAATCATCGTTTTATAATCGCATCATAGCCCTCTGAATCAGAATCGAATCGTGAGGTGCCTAGAGATTCCCACCCCGACCACACGCCGTAGTCACGTGATATATGTTGCAACATACCATTTGTGTGAAGATGGGGGGTATACCTAATAAACTGGCAACTTAGTTTATAGTCTATATTCTGTCCCTTTCTAAAGGGCTGAGCTCTGGATCCAGACTTTTCTCACTTGAACCTAAAACGATGGAATAAAATCCTGTCATCTTTCAGCGATACACATTCATTCACATCATTCAAGAAAAGCCTAAAAACTTCTTTTCCAGGTCTATCCTAATCCATAGATGGTCCCTAAACAAGACCATGACGCTCATTTGTGGCATTGTTCAACTAATTTGTAATTCAATTCCATATTTTTTTGCATTACTGCTACACTTTTTGCACTTAGTATGACATTCAATCATCTCCATTCTGTGATTACTATGTAGTGATCTAAGATACACTATATGTACAGAGGTACTGGGCCACACCTCTTAATCATTGAATTCAGACCCATTGCCGCAGGTGTATAAAATCAAGCAGGTAGCCATGCAGTCTGCATTTACAAACATTTGTGAAAGAACGGGTCGTTCTGAAGAGCTCAGTGAATTCAAGCATGGTACTGTCATAGGATGCCACTTTTGCAATAAGTCAGTTTGTGAAATTTCTTCCCTGCTAGATATTCCATGGTCAACTGTAACTGTAAGTGGTATTATTGAAAAGTGGAAGAATTTAGGAACAGCAACTCAGCCACAACAGGGTTCGACATTAACCATGGCACGATGGCCCGTAGCCATAAAAAGTTATTCTGTTGCCACCGTATATCCCCAGTAGGTGGCCCCCTGTGGCCACCAAGCCAAGGTTAAAGAAAAAAGAACCCACTGCCCTTCGCAAATGCAACATCACAGTTCCAAAACATCCCGATTCGTTCGCGCCTTTTAATTCAACATTCTATGAAAACAGCTAACAATAACTTAATTTTACTTGTCGCCGCCTAGCTGCCAATATGTCGGGGCTGCTGAAGTATGGGTTTACTAAGCCTATTGTTACTCAAGCTGCGAACATGGTCCCTACAGAAGAACCAGAAACACGAAAGGTGGACTATGAAAAAACGGAACGGCAACGAAAATTTAGGAGTGAATGGAAGCAAGAGTTTTAAGTGGCTAGAATATGACACATCTAAGGACGTAATGTACTGCGGAGTGCCGCGAGTTTCCTCAACAAGCCGAGAAGTCTAGCTCATTTTTCACCGGAAACAGTGCCTTCAGGAAACACCACATCACAATTCATGGAAAAAGTGGACAACACAAGGTGCACAGTTGCACACCTTGCAGTTATATCGTCTGAAAATACAATACATCCACGGGGAGACTAATACGTCAAATGGAGAGTGGATAACGGGAGAAAATTATTAAAAATTTCAACATCGCATACTATTCTGTACGCAAGGTTCAGCGTTTTCGGTTTTTTCCGATTTTCACCGAAAAGTACCCAGATTTTTTTAAAAGGAGCAGACCGGTTTAAACTGATTTTCACGTGTATTTTATGTTTCCATGGATCCAAAAGTTGTTCCTTTTCATGTGAGGTTATGTAACAGTGTCCTCTTGTGGCGATATTCGGCATGCTGGATGGCTTTGAAAAATAAAACCAAAAATGTTGAGCCTTGTCTGTACGTAACGAAATCGCATTCAGTGCTTTCCCTGGGCTTATTGAACTCCATATCAAGAACGGCATGGACATGGTGCATGGATATGCAAACGACAAAACCATAGCAAGGTGGGTTGGTTTAATTCTAATCTAGTTAGCTAGCTAGCTGGTTAGGTTTATATGCTGCAAATTAACTACTAGCTACTAAGTAGAGCAGCTACCTAAATTTATTGGACAAATAATGTAACGTTACCTACTCTTCATCAGCAGTAGGCTATTGTTGGCTAGCTCGCATAGCGTATTTTCTGTTTGTATTGCAGCTAGTTGCTCATAGTTACTGGTGTTAACGTTGTTGTCGGCAACTTTACTTCTGTAGATTCATTCCCCACATCTACAATGACATCTGGGAACCAACACTGGAGAAGCTGTTCCAAGCCCGCTATATTTCGTTTCTTGCGCATTATAATTCTACTGCTTTTTGTAATGTTTTTATTGCAAACATGACTGACGCTGGGACAATGCTGGGAGGGAGGGAACAAGCAAGTGAGAGTGTATGAGGCAGAGGGTTGCGAAAAAGACTGAACTGAGATTGTGAGAGAATATATGTACCATATATTTACAAAAACTTGAGTTTTAAGTTTAATAATTATAAAAAAAAAATATTCATTCTGCCCATGTATTTTGACAATTTTGGCTACAGTTAGAAGTATGTGTTATAGGTTTTCTACTGCTTTTTGTAATGTTTTTATTGCAGACATGACTGACAGGCACAATGCTGGGAGGGAGGGAGGCAGGGATGGAGGGAGCGAGAGCGAGCGTGTGTGAGGCAGAGAGAGGCATGGAGGGGGGGTGCGAAAAAGAGACTGTGAACTAAGAGACAGAGAATATGTATGTATGTTTACAAATGAACTTGAGTTTTCAATTTAAATAAATAGTTATATATTTTCTTTTTGTTGATGTCTTTTCGTTTGTTGATGTGTTAAGTTGTGTTAAATTGCCTTTTCTGTGTTTTTACATTTGGATCACCAAAAATGTACTTTAGCCACCAAATTTTGGGGCTTGGTGGCCCATGGGGCCAGTGCTTAAATATATTAGCGTCTATCCCTGCACGAAGTGGCAGACCACGTAAAGTCACATAACAGGGTCAACGAGTGCTGAGGCACATAGTGTGTAAAAGTTGCCAACACTCTGTTGACTCAATAACTGCAGTTTCAAACTTCCTCTGGCATTAACATCAGCACAAAAACTGTGCGCCAGGAGCTTCATGCAATGTGTTTCCATGGCCGAGCAGCTGCATGCAAGCCTTACATCACCAAGCACAATGCCAAGCGTCGGATGGAGTGGTGTAAAGCATGCTGCCACTGGACTATGGAGCAGTGGAAACGTGTTCTGTGAAGTGACGAATCACGCTTCTTTGTCTGGCAGTCTGATGGATGAGTCTGGGTTTGGCGGATGCCAGGAGAACGTTACCTGCCTGACTGCATTGTGCCAACTGTTAAGTTTGGTAGAGGAGGGATAATGATATGGGGTTGTTTTTCAGGGGTTGAATGCTTCAGCACACCAAGACATTTTGGACAATTCTATGCTTCCAACTTTGTGGGAACAGTTTGGGGAGGGCCCTTTTCTGTTCCAGCATGACTGTGCCCCAGTGCACAAAGCAAGGTCCATTAAGACATGGTTTGGTGAGTTTGGTGTGGAAGAACTTGACTGGCCTGCACAGAGCCCTGACCTCAACCCCATCGAACACCTTTGGGATGAACTAGAACAGAGATTGCGAGCCAGGTCTTCTCATCCAACATCAGTGCCTGACCACACATGTGCTCTTCTGGATGAATGGGCAAAATTCCCACCGACAACACTCCGAAATCTTGTGGAAAGCCTTCACAGAAGAGTGGAAGCTGTTATAGATGAAAAGGGGGGGGGGGAGACTCCATATTAATGCCTTTGGATTTAGAATGGGATGTCATAAAAGCTCCTGTAGGTGTAATGGCCAGGTGTCCCAATACTTTTGTACATATAGTGTATCTGTTCACATGATTTTTTCCAGTCATTGCTGACTCCTGACTCTCTTGTAAGTTGCTTGAATAAAAATGCCTGCTAAGTTAGGAAATGGAAATGTAGATTGTTGTTCCTCAGTGCTTTTTGAGGTTTAATGAACTGCTTTCTCCATCCTCAGTTCCATTTTCACTAGCGCAGACCAGCTCAGCTCCAGCACCCCCTCCTCCCCCTGTTGTTGCCAACATCCCCCGGCCCCTAGCCACCAGTGTGACGCCATCTGGCCCCCAGGCCCAGCCCCTTATTCTGACCCGGACTCCCGCTGGAACCTTCCTGCTATCCACAGGCCCTGGACCTGGAACCAGCCAACCCATCCTGCTCACCACCCAGGTAAAGAATCCAGGATTATTGTAAACTAGACAAGGATGGATGGATTTGTTATCAGATGCTCATAAAAAATAAATTAAAAATGCATGGTGAATGTATGGATGTGAAATAGTGCTCAACATCCACTTACAGTGTGATGCATATAGTTTTAATTAAAGTAAATTAAAGATGGTTCACGGTCCCAAACCGTGAACCATCTTGTGACTACTTGTTGACCAGCTGCGGTTTGTTTGTTTGTTTGTTTGAGGCTTTGCTTATTTTTTTAAATTCTAACCATTTTTAGTGACTCTGTGAGACCTTTGGATTATTTTAATTGATTTTATGGTTTGCCTGTTTTATGGATTTTTACCTGATCGATTACATCAACTGATATGCAAATCTGTGTTAGTCAAGTCAGCAACAGCTAACTGCGCAACAAAGGTGTCGATCTACTGTTGTCCCACTGCAACAAAACTAGCAACATACACAGGGGCATGGCCAAGAGAAACAGTGTGGGTAATGGCAATGACGTGAGTAAAGACAATGACGATCAGCTAAAAGAACAGTTTAAAGCATTAAGCGATAAGTTTTCAGCTATTATGAAAACAATTGACGAACTACATCAAGTCCTATTTAGTCCAGGGTAAGACACTAAACTGCAACCGCAGGCTGTAGAGGGGTAACACCTTACCTCAGCAAGAGCCCTTTGGCTAAGGACGATGTCCCTACTGATACAAACCCCAATTCCAATGAAGTTGAGACGTTGTGTAAAACGTGAAAACGGAATACAATGATTTGCAAATCCTTTTCGACCTATATTCAGTTGAATACACAACAAAGACAAGATATTTAATGTTCAAACTGATAAACTTTATTGGGGTTTTTTGCAAATATTCACTCATTTTGAATTTGATGCCCGCAACACGTTCCAAAAAAGCTGGGACAGGGGCATGTTTACCACTGTGTTACATCACCTTTCCTTTTAACAACACTCAATAAGCGTTTGGGAACTGAGGATACTAATCGTTGAAGCTTTGTAGGTGGAATTCTTTCCCATTCTTGCTTGATGTACGACTTCAGTTGCTCAACAGTCCGGGGTCTCCGTTGTTGTATTTTGCGCTTCATAATGTGCCATACATTTTCAATGGGAGACAGGTCTGGACTGCAGGCAGGCCAGTCTAGTACCTGCACTCTTTTACTACGAAGCCACGCTGTTGTAACACGTGCAGAATGTTGCTTGGCATTGTCTTGCTGAAATAAGCAGGGACGTCCCTGAAAAAGACGTCGCTTGGGTGGCAGCATATGTTGCTCCAAAACCTGTATGTACCTTTCAGCATTAATGGTGCCTTCACATATGTGCAAGTTACCCATGCCATGGGCACTAACACACCTCCATACCATCACAGACGCTGGCTTTTGAACTTTGCGCTGATAACAATCTGGATGGTCCTTTTCCTCTTTAGCCCGGAGGACACGACGTCTATGATTTCCAAGAACAATTTGAAATGTGGACTTGTCAGACCACAGCACTTTTCCACGTTGCGTCAGTCCATCTAAGATGAGCTCGGGGCCAGAGAAGCCGGCAGCGTTTCTGGGTGTTGTTGATATATGGTTTTCTCTTTGCATGGTAAAGTTTTTACTTGCACTTGTAGATTTAGCGACAGACTGTGTTAACTGACAATGGTTTTCCAAAGTGTTCCTGAGCCCACGTGGTAAATTTTCTTTACAGAATGATGTCGGTTTTTAATGCAGTGCCGCCTGAGGGATCGAAGGTCACGGGCATTCAGTGTTGGTTTTCAGCCTTGCCGCTTGCATGCAGAGATATCTTCGGATTCTCTGAATCTTTTGATGATATTATGGACTGTAGATGATGAAGTCCCTAAATTCCTTGCAATTGTACATTGACAAACATTGTTCGTAAACTGTAGGACTATTTGCTCACGTAGTTGTTCACAAAGTAATGAACCTCGCCCCATCCTTGCTTGTGAACGACTGAGCCTTTCGGGGATGCTCCTTTTATACCCAATCATGACACTCACCTGTTTCCAATTAACCTGTTCACCTGCGGAATGTTCCAAACAGGTGTTTTTTGAGCATTCGTCAAATTTCCCAGTCTTTTGTTGCCCCTGTCCCAGCTTCTTTGGAACGTGTTGCAGGCATCAAATTCAAAATGAGTGAATATTTGCAAAAAACAATAAAGTTTATCAGTTTGAACATTAAATGTCTTGTCTTTGTAGTGTATTCAATTGAATATAGGTCAAAAAGGATTTGCAAATCATTGTATTCTCTTTTTACACAACGTCCCAACTTCATTGGAATTTGGGTTTGTAGATCTGGTCCTCCTGCACACCTGTATGGTACTTCCCATGGTGCCCAGTTCAGTCAATACATTAGGATAGGAGAAGGGAACTCTGATTTCAAATCCACCCGCTGCCTTTTGGGTTGATGCCTCTAGGCAAAGGCTAGGAGAAGGAAACACTGACAACAAAACCACCTGCTGCCTTGTAGGTCGATGCCTGTTTAGGCAGAGGCTAGGAGAAGGTAACTCTGAATTCAAATCCCCGGGCACAATCTACCCAGCTGTCAGTACCCGGAAAGGGTAAAGCATTCCCCAGGCGCTGCACGGCAGCTGCCCACTGCTCCTGGCTACACAGCTAGCATGGTTTAAAAGCAGACAGTGAATTTCATTGTATGTATGTACAAATGACAAATAAAGCGTATTCTATTCTATTCTATCAAGAAATCGATCAGCTAAAACAATCGCTCCAAGACCAACAAGGCAAACAAAGCCTTCTTGAGGACATGATGAAGGAAATTAAAGCCCTAAGGGAGCTAAGCAATGAGAGAGATAATAAAATTGTCCTTCTAGACAACCACATGGATGACTTGGAACGAGGATGAACGACATTATTGTCTGCGGTTTGGAGGTTAAACGGCAGTACGCCATGGTACTGAGCCCAGATTGAACCAGTGGAGAACCCATCGAACAGGAAGTGATCTCCATGGAAAACCAGGTGACCACTGTCCTGCAAGACAAGGGAATTGTGATTGACAATAACAACATCGAAGCATGTCACCTTCTCCCTAGGAAAAACAGTAAGAATAAACCATCCAGAATAACCAGATTTGAAAACAAAAAACACAAGGTTGCACCACTCAAAGAAGACTGTTGAAAAGCATAAACGTTTTCTTAAACAAGCATCTGACAAAAAGAAATGCGGACGTTGCCAGAAAAGCTTGCCATCTAAAAAAACAAGGGAAATTTACAAGATACATGGACTGCAAACTGTTAGCTAAAAGGATCCCCGGAGGAGGCTTAAGTGCTGGTCATCAGAGATGAAAAGGCTCTTGAAAAATTTCAGTGAGTACTAAACAACACAACAAGGTTCAACACACCAATCAATAAAACATGCAAAGTAAAACATTATATATGCAACCATGACAAGACCAGACAGTAGTCTTTCATCTCCGGATGGAGATATTGATGATCAGCAAACAGCAAGGATTAGAGAACATGGGGGAAAAAAAAGGAATTAAAGACGTTCAGCTGTTCCGAACACAAATCACAGGATATGGAAAACGATATCGACCCAGAAAATAATTTCTTAAACAACAACTGTCTATACTACACTGGTGATTAGTTTAACATAATGGCCAACTCGGGTCATAAAATTTCAATTATCCACATTAGCAGCAGAAGCCATAATGCCAACTTCCAAAACATCAAAGAATATCTAAGTCACTTCAAGAATCCATTCAACGTAATAGCTATATCTGAAACATGGATTAGCCCTGAGAAAGGTATTGACTTTGAGTTAGCTGAATACGAATTGTCCTCTAAGAACAGCAGGAATAAAAATCGAGGTGGGGTTGCTTTGTATGTGAGCAACAGCCTTATTTACAAGGTGGTAGAAGTTATGTCAACAGCTGTTGATGATGTGCTGGAATGTATCACAACTGAAATCTGTATGGAAAAAAGAAGAATGTTATTGTAAGTTGTATATACATAGTTTGGATATATGTGTTTTAGTTTGGATGTATGTGTTTTACTTTGGATATCTGTGTTAGTTTGAATATATGTGTTCTTGTAGATCTTGTAGTTTTTGGATGTGTTTTTGTCATTGTGTTGTACTGCTGTGGGCTGGGGAAAACAGCATTTAATTTCATTTCATGCACTTGCGTACATGAAATGAAATGACAAATAGTTTTCGTGATTCCTGATATAGATCACCAGGATTAAATATTGAAATACTTAAGGACTGGATAGAAAAAAAATGTATTCAAAATCAACACAAAAGAATATGTTCATATGTAGGGATTTCAATATAAATCTATTACATCCAAATAAGCACAATAAGACAGAAGAGTTCGTTAATACCATATATAGTTTGAGTTCTTCATATCCTAAAATCACGAGACGTAGCAGAATCTCACCACACTGTGCCACCTCAATAGACAATGTATTCACAAACATAGAAGGCAACACTGAGAGCGGGCTTTTAATAAATGACATCAGTGACCATCTACCAGTTTTTACAGTTTACGACTAATTTTAGGAGGAACAAAGCTCTCAACAACATTAAACAGGGCAGGAATTATACGACGGCCAACCGGCCAGTGCCATGGATGCCCTGGAGTGTGGCCGTAATGCCCCCTCTAAAATGAACTACCCACATGGCTAGTTTGGCATGCCCTGTTTTGAACTGGCCGTTGTGCCCTTAAAAGAAAGTTGCAATTTCCTCATTTAAAACTACATGCCCCGCAGCACATAAACAAACTCACATTTCCCAGTGTCTTCGTCATCACGCTGGACATCAACAGTAGCGCGAGATTTCTCCCACTTCTGCAAATATATGTGTGGCAGCTAAGCACAAACACAAGCAGCTAAACACTGTAACGTTACAGTGTAAGTATTAATACACGTGTGTTTTTTAAGTTTACCAGGATATTGCTGCATAGTGTTAGCTAACTACGAACGTACATAGTTTAAAACTTAGTCGATGTTTTTTGGTATAAACATTAGGGTTAGCTAATGTGTTAGCTAGCTAACGTTACTCATCTTGAATCTTGCTAACGTTAGCTAGCAGTTAACGGTAGCTAACGTTACAGTAATCATGGCAAGTAAAAACATTTGTATTCTTACTCCTGAATAAGCGCCTCCATATTCAATTTAACTTACCATATCATTGAGATGTCATTTTCAGCCTGCCAAGGTTGTGAGTAACGTTAGTTAACTGACTAATTATAGAATGGGTAGTTCCGGCCACATAACCGTTATTATATTGCAAAGCAGGTAAATTGTTGGCATTTAATCAACAGCTATGGCGAAGTATAACGTTAACGTTACTGTATTTAATTGCAGCAAACATAAAATTGTGCTAGTGGATAGTGGGGGATACGATAACATTACATATTATCTATGGTCAGTGTAGAATAGTCGAAAACTGGTAAACCTGATCCTAGACTCATTACATGTAGTTGGTTGCCCTCTTGTGGCCGACAGCTCTTTGGCATTTGCTGTGAGATCTGATGGGTTGCTACTTTTTCAGCGCTATGCCACGAAAGGAGCGCACAAAGCGTGAAATGGAAAGGAAATGAGATAAAATTGTGAGTAAATATTGTAAACTGGAAACCTTTTTCACTAGGTAAATTGAGCCCAATCTGTATACAGCATTCAGTAATATTCAATTTCCAGTTTATAGCAATAAAATAAATGGAATATAAATTGCACAATAAATGCATCAAATATTGAATTAATTATTAAAAAATATAATTAAAATTATTAATAAATTAATTAATGAAAGGATTAGACCATTGATTAATTAATTCAACAATATATTTGCAGGGCCTCCAAAAATCAGGGACACACTGATCAAGAAGACTCACGGGTACCCCAAAGTGGTCAGGATCAGTCAGAATCACAAGAGCCACAAAGTGATCAGGGTCAGTGAGAATCAGAGCCCCAATGTGATCAGGGTCAGTCGGAGCCCCAACGTGATCAGGGTCAGTCAGAGCCCCAACATGATCAGAATGTGCAGGTGCCCCAAAGTCAGCGGCCTCAGCTTGAATCAGTCCCAGCTCCTACAAATGCAGCAGCACCTCTGTTGCAAAAAAGAAAAACAAAGCCAGCCACACTGGAGTCATGGGGCTATGACTGGCTTTGTTATGAACATAGTGGGCACATTACAAAAGTTTGGTGTCGCACATGCAGAGAATACTATGCAAAAGGGTCAAGGAGAGAGTTAAATCTGGGGCTTGTTCAAACCTGCATTGCAGAGGCGTATGTTACTGGAACCAGTAACATCAAAAAGGATACTGCAAACACGCACAACAACTCAGAAATTCACACTGATGCAGAAAAGGCTTTGTTAAACCCACCAGCCTCAACAGAAGCAGTACAGGAACTGCAAAGCTTAAATGTCAGGATGCAGGACAAAATGTGCAAACTGTTCGACACTGCGTACACAGTAGCTTATCGTGAACAGCCGTTTACAGTGTACAGCACTTTGGTTTCCATGGAACGCAAACATGGAGTTCAGCTCGGTGAAACGTATGCAAACACCAAGGCTTGCCGTGTCTTCATAGGGCATATTGCTGGTAGCATGAAAGAGGACATGGAGCAGTTGTTCCATCGTGAGCCTTTTTATTGCTCTGTGCTATTTGATGGTAGCACTGATAAGTCAACATCAGAGAAAGAGGTGATCAGTGTCAAGTTAATTGAGAACGGCACTCCAAAAATAAAACTGCTTGGAATAGCAGAACCCACCACATGTGATGCAGAGGGAATACACCGGGTCATCAAAGAAAAATGTCAAGAACATCAGCTTGACCTCAGCACCAGTGTTATTGCAGCAGCAGCCGATGGAGCATCAGTTAACTTTGGTAGTGAATGGATTCCTTACAACATTGCAGTCTGACACACCATGGATGGTGAAGGTGCATTGTGTTGCCTATCGACTTGAGCTGTGCTTAAAAGAAGCATTCAAGGAAACCTTTTTCGCACAAATTGTTGAACTTTTGATGAGCCTTTACGACCTCTACAGAAGGTCAGCAAAGAAATGGAAGGAACTGAAAGAAGTGGCAGCCATCCTCCATGAACATGTCATCAAACCAGCATCGAAGGAAGGTCTTGACCTGCCTTACCACCAACTTCAAAAGTGCGGTAACAGTTTCAAGAATATGCGTCTGGCCAACGTCAGGACATCCAGGCTGCACTCAGCAAAGATGAAGGCTTACGTGAAGCAAATGACATCATGCAAGTTCATTCTCTACATGGCACTGTATCAAGATTTGGTTGACGACCTGGCAGACCTCTGCTTGGATTTCCAGAAAGATGATCTACCAATATCTTCTGTCAGGAGCAAAGTGGTCCTTGCCTAAACTGGATTAAGAAGACAGACACAATCCCCAGGTCTGTACCTGCGACCTGTGCTGGCTGCTGGGAACTAGGCTGTGGGTGAAAAGTCAGCCTTCACCTACCATGGCGTAGAAGTCCGTGCTTAGCCCACATATGCATTCAATGGGCAGATGAAAGCAATTGTGGAGAAGATCATTTCTTGTGTTGGAGACCGGTTTGCCACTTTGAGCAGTGATCCAGTTCTTCTAGTGGCAGAAATCTTTGACCCCATCAGCTTCCCCACTGATGATGCAGCACTGTTAGAATATGGCACACAGGAAATTCAGACCCTGTGTGACCATTTTGAACCATTGCTCATTCTGAGGGGATGCAATACAGCACACGTGGAGAGAGAATGGAGGAAAGTAAAGGACGACATCAATCGGCACCGCAAGCGAGAGAAGTTCCTTCCTCTCTGGCAGAAAATGCACTCTGAGGAAAGAAGAAATGTATGCCAACCTACTGCACTTTTTGCACATTCTACTGGTCTTTCCCATATCAACGTCACAGGTTGAGCATCAGTTCTCTGCTGTGAAGGGGTTTCAGGGTGACTGGTGCTTGAGCTTAAAAGCTTCAACAATCGAGGATCTGCTACACATCGCCACTCAAAGTCCTAAGCCTGAAGTGTTTGATAGCGAAGCTGCGATAAAAAGATGGTGGGCAAGCGGAATAAAGAGGCATCCAAATGTTCAGGCTTATGGCCCACGGAGTCGTTCTGAAACACCTGAAGAGGATTCCTCTGACTCAGAGATGGAGTTCAACAATTAGGCTAATCAGCTATATAGGGAACAGGAATCTTTTTGAGACGTGGCCTCAGCCATTTCCCTATAACCAATTTTGTGACTGCTCCTTTGATCTCAGACTCAAATGCTAATAGTTACAATGAGTGTGTTGAAACTTGTTCAGATTAATTTTGATCACCCTTAGCCCATTTTACCATTCACTTGAGTACTTCACTGCTGTGCCTGTGGTCTGATGTGATTTGGACCCAGACAGCATTTTGTGGAAGTCAAACATTCAGTGTACAGTTTAAATAAACTAAGTACTATTTTTAAACTCACTGACTCCTAATTGTTGATTGTATACTGTTTTGTCTTCATACAATATAATTATCAGTTATTGTTATTGCACCATTGGTTTTGGCCTTGGTGCCCTACATTTTGGCCGCGATGCCCCAATAAATTTGTATTCATTAAAGGCCAAAGTGGCCTTGCCCTAAAAATGACTTAATTCCTGGTTAAATATATGAGTAAGAACAGAGGAATCCATAAATGCTTTCAAAAATGAATTACTAACACATAACTGGAATATAGTGTACAAAGAAAAAGACAATGACAAAGCTTAGGATTCATTCCTAAACATATTTCCATCCTTAAATGACAGAAATTGCCCAATAGAACAATTCAACAGTAAACAGAAACATAGTCCATGGATCAGAAAGGGACTACATAATCTTAAGGGACTAGTAATGCTTGTCATAAAAAAAAAGAGAAAAAAGCTCTATAGTCAGTCAGTCAATCCGTCAAGTCCATCCATTATCCAAACTGCTTATCCTGCAGTCAGGATCGCGGGGATGCTGGAGCCTATCCCAGCAGTCATTGGGCGGCAGGCAGGGAGATACCCTCGACAGACTGCCAGGCCATGACAGGGCGGAGTAACTGTAGTATTAAGCTCTATGAATAATTCATAAAGCACAGAACCATTGAAGCAGAAATAAAATACAAAATATATATTGTGGCGGACACTAGGGGCTATGCCTCTCACCCAGCAGGACTGTGAGCTGGGGGCGTGGTTTACGTTCCCGGGCTCGCCGGTGCAGGGTTGTTCCTGCTGCAGTTGGTTTTTGGAGTTGAGGAATAAACATCAAACTCGCCTTGGTCTCCTGTGTTTTTCCTCATTCCTGCCACATTGGTGACCCCGACGTGATCATGTTTGGAGCAGAAGAGGAGTGTGAATCCACTTCGGCCACGCCGCCCCAACTCTCACAGCCGGCCGTTCTCGCCGTGGCTGTGAAACTCCCAGAGTTCTGGCAGAGCGACCCGGCCTCGTGGTTCCAGCATGTCGAGGCGCTGTTCCACCTGCGTGGAATCTCCGCGGACAACTCCAGATACTATTTGGTCGTCGCTGCGCTGGACCAGCAGTCCACACACCAGGCCATGCAGCTGTTGCGCGCCCCTCCGCAACACGATAAATACGTCGCCCTCAAACATCTTCTGCTCCGGAGGTACAGCCTATCTACCGCAGAGAGGGCAGATAGAATCCTTTCCCTATCCGGTTTGGGCGACGGGACGGCTGTGGATCTCATGGACAATATGCTGTCGCTGCTAGGCTCAGACGAAGGTGGGTTCCTTTTCCCGCACGTTTTCCTGCGCCAGCTCCCGTCTCCTGTGCGCGCGGCTTTGGCTAACTCCCCGTGTCTGGCCGCTGGTGACTGCTGAGGTTTGGCTGAGGAGGCCGATCGGGTCCTGCTGGCTACCAGACGGTTCTCTGTGCAGAGTGTGGCATCGGAGCCTCTGCAGCCGACGTCGGAGGACGTGGACCCGGCAGTGGTGGCTGAAGTGACTGCCCGGAGACGGCGCGGGAGAGGCCTCTGTTTCTTCCACCAGCGGTTCGGCGGCAAGGCGAGGCGCTGCGTCCCTCCGTGCACGTTTGAGGCGGCGGGAAACTCCAGGGCCAGCGCTCAGTAGCAGTTGTGGGCGCTGGCGGACGTAGTGAGCTGCTCTTCATTAAGGACACGATGTCAGGAAGACGGTTTCTGGTGGACTCAGGCTCGCAAAAGAGCCTACTCCCTCCTGCTAAGACAGACAGGTCGGCCGAAGGCGGCGGCCCACAGTTAAGTGCAGCTAACGGTTCGTCCATTGCGACGTTTGGCACAAGGTTGGTGACTGTTTGCTTCCACGGGCGCCATTTTGAGTGGGACTTTGTAGTGGCTGCCATTACTGTTCCTATTATCGGCGCGGATTTTCTGTGTGCTAATGGTCTGCTGGTTGATGTTGCAAACCGCCGTTTAATTGATGCTGTGTCTTTCGCCACTGTTCCGTGCGAGACAGGGGGAGCTGGGCCGTTAACACACGCTAACTTTTTAGCATCAGGGGATGTTTTTCAGCGTTTGCTGCCGGATTTTCCATCGGTGACTACGCCTGCCTTTTCCGCCGCGGTTACTAAACACGGGGTAGAACATTTCATTCCCACTCTGGGACCGCCAGTTTTTGCGCACGCGCGGTGCCTCGACGCGGTAAAATTGGCTATAGCTAAGGAGGAGTTCGCCATCATGGAACGTCTGGGTATAGTGAGGCGTTCCAACAGCCCGTGGGCCTTGCTGCTTCACATGGTGCCCAAGGCGGATGGGTCGTGGTGGCCTTGCGGCGACTTTCGCCGCCTCAACAACGTCACCGCCAATGACCGCTATCCCATCCCACACATACAGGACTTTTCCATATGCCTGGCAGGTACCACTATTTTGTCTAAGGTGGACCTGGTGCGCGGCTATCATCAGGTTCCCGTGCGCGCAGAGGACGTGCCCAATACTGCAGTGATCACCTCGTTTGGGCTTTTTGAGTTCATGCGCATGCCTTTTGGCTTGAAGGCGGCAGCGCAAACCTTTCAGAGGCTGATGGACTCGGTGTTACGTGACCTTGCTTTCGTGTTCGTTTATCTCGACGACATATTAGTGGCCAGTCCGTCAGCTGAAGAGCACCTGGCGCACCTGAAACAGGTTTTCCGTCATCTGGACGAACACGGCCTGATAGTCAACCCGGCCAAGTGTCAGTTTGGACTGCCGGTGATTGACTTCTTGGGTCACCGCATTTCGCCGCAAGGCGCGGTCCCGTTGCCTTCTAAGGTGCAAGCGGTGGCGGAATTTCCCCGCCCAGTCTCTGTTAAGGCATTGCAGGAATTCTTGGGCATGGTGAATTTCTATAACCGTTTCCTCCCTTGCGCTGCCCACCTCCTTCAGCCACTTTACGAAGCCCTGCGGCTTAAGAAGGCTAACGACCCTGTCGACTGGACTCCCGAACAGGTCCAGGCCTTTGACGGAGCTAAGTGCGCCCTGGCTAACGCTGCCCTCCTCGCCCATCCCACACCCACGGCGTCCATAGCTTTAACAACCGATGCATCTGACATAGCCGTGGGGGCTGTGGCTGAACAGCGTGTGGCCAATGCGTGGCAGCCACTCGCATTTTTTAGCCGCAAACTGCAGGATAGCAAGCGCAAGTACAGCGTTTTTGACCGGGAGTTGCTGGCACTGCACCTTGCAATCCGGCATTTCCGCTTCCTGCTGGAGGGTCGCCCATTCACGGCTTATGTGGATCATAAGCCGCTGACTTTTGCCATGTCCAAGGTGACTGAGCCGTGGTCTGCTCGTCAACAGCGCCACCTAGCGGCGATCTCCGAGTTCACAACGGACATTCAGCATGTGGCCGGGAAGTCCAACCCTGTTGCTGATTGTCTGTCGCGTGTGCTTGTGTGTCCTGTGCACCTCGGTGTGGATTTCTCCGCTATGGCTGCCGACCAGCCCAGCGACCCGGACGTCCTTGCCCTTAGGTCAACGCGTACCGGTCTCAAGTTAGAGGACGCTGTGATGCAGGAAGGCAGCCCTGCCCTCTTCTGCGATGTCTCCACTGGCCGTCCCTGCCCCGTGGCCAGTGGCCTGGCGCCGTCGAGTTTTCGATTCGATTCACTCCCTCTCGCACCCTGGAGTTCGGGCGTCGGTGAAGCTGGTCGGTTCCAAGTTCGTCTGGCCTGGCCTCCGCAAGGACGACAAGGGGTGGGCAGCTGCATGTGTAGCGTGCCAGCGCGCTAAGGTCCACCAGCACACTAAATCGCCCCTCGAACCGTTTCCGATCCAGGCCAGACGTTTCGACCACGTGCATGTGGACCTGGTGGGCCCTCTACCTTCTTCACAGGGTTTTACGCACCTGCTCACAATGGTAGATCGGACCACCAGGTGGCCAGAGGCTGTCCCTCTATCCTCCACAACATCCTCGGATGTTGCACGCGCTTTTCTTTCCTCCTGGGTCGCCCGTTTCGGCACTCCGTCAGATATCACCTCAGACAGGGGCCCCCAGTTCGTGTCAGAGCTCTGGTCGGCACTTGCGCGATCCTTGGGTATGCAGGTACACTGCACTACCGCGTATCACCCTCAGGCTAACGGCTTGTGTGAATGTTTCCACCGGTCGCTCAAGGCAGCGCTGTGTGCTGCGCTCTCAGATGGTAACTGGGTGGATCGTTTACCTTGGGTTATGCTCGGGTTGCGTTCGGCTCCTAAGGAGGACCTCGACGCGTCACCCGCTGAGCTGGTGCTCGGTCAGCCGCCCCACGTCCCTGGGGAATTTTTGCCTGGGAGTTCCGCTCCTCGACCCCGTCCGGCCGTTTATCCTTTTTTGTCCGACAGCACTCGGGTTCCAGGCCCCGTTCACCACTGTTTTCCGCGGTCATTCGTGCCTGCAGAGCTCATGTCGGCTCGTTTTGTTTTTGTACGGCATGATGCTCACCGCTCGCCCCTCCAACCCCCATACGATGGCCCATTTCGGGTTCTTGAGACGGGTCCTAAGGGTTTTGTGCTAGATATGGGTGGGCGTAGGGAGCGTGTCACGCTTGATAGGCTTAAACCGGCGCACAGGGTGGCAGGCGAAGTTGTGTTTCCGGCCCAGGTTCCCCGTCGGGGTCGTCCTCCTTCCAGGACCCTGGCAGTGTCTTCACGGGTTCAGCGTTCTGCTTCTCAGCTGGCTTTGGACTGTGTTTCACCTGTTTCGGCTGAGGGACGGCGCAGCCATTATGGCAGGCTGCTTAAGCCTCCAGTGAGACACTAATTTTCTTTCCAGGAGTCCCTTCTGGGTGTTCGGGGGGGTCGCTGTGTGGCGGACACTAGGGGCTATGCCTCTCACCCAGCAGGACTGTGAGCTGGGGGCGTGGTTTACGTTCCCGGGCTCGCCGGTGCAGGGTTGTTCCTGCTGCAGTTGGTTTTTGGAGTTGAGGAATAAACATCAAACTCGCCTTGGTCTCCTGTGTTTTTCCTCATTCCTGCCACAATATACATATAAACAAGCTAACTAACATTATGAGGATATGCAAGAAGGAATACTAAAATAAAGAATTAGAGACAAATAAAAACAAAACCAAAGGTATATGGAATGTGTTGAATAGTATTATTAGAAATGGCTCTAAAAGCCCAAGCTGCCCTCAATACTTTCCAGAAAATAAGCTTATAAATAACTTGGAAGTTGTGGTCAATGGATTCAACAGATCCTTTGAAAAAAAAAAAGATCAATGACACACAAGCAATCACAGATGGGAATGATAGTGATTATGGGAACAGAAATCCTAGTTCCATTTTTCTTAGAGCAGTAGGAGAAGGAAATTGTGGACATTGTAAAGAAATGCGAGAACAAAAACATCTACTGACTGGAATGATTGATATGACAGTAGTTAAGAAATTAATCAAAGGTATTGCAAAACCACTAACGCACATTTATCACATGTCCTTTCAATCTGGCAAAGTTCCAAGCAAACTGAAAATCGCAAGTCATACCCTTATATAAAACTGGAGATTGACACCAATTTACAAACTACAGACAGATTTTATTATTGTCACAATTCTCCAAAATATTGGAAAAGCTATTTGCTGCTAGACAAGAAAATTTCATTAAGAAGAACAATCTGCTGACCGATAGCCAGTACAGGTTTCAACCAAATAGACTTACATCTCTGGTGCTCGTTGAATGAATTGAAGAAATAACTAATTGCATAGACCAAATAAAGTTTGCTGTGGGAATATTTATAGATCTAAAAAGAGCTTTTGACACTACTGACCACAACAGATTAATAGATAAATTGGAAAGGTATGGTATCAGAGGGGTGGTACAGAATTGGCTAAGAAGCTATTGAAGTAACAGGCAGCAGTTTGTAAAGATAGGCAAACATAAATCGTCATGCATGGATATGACTTTTGGTGTACCTCGGGGTTGGTTTTAGGTCCAAAACTGTTCATTCTGTATTTAAATGATTTATACAAGATACCAAAACATTGAAATTTGTTTCATTTGCGGATGACACGAGTATATTTTGTTCTGGTGAGAATTTACAGCAGCTTTTGGAGGTGACCACAGTCGAAATGGAAAAATTACAACGGTGGTTTGACAAAAACAAATTATCCTTAAATCTGGACAAAAAACAAAGTTTATGTTGTTTGGAAATAATGAACACCAACATAAAAGCAGTGATTGACAATGTCCAACTAGAAAGAGTATATGAAAATAAATTTCTAGGTGTGATACTAGACCACAAAATCTGCTGGAAACCTCACATAACGTGAGAGCAAAGCTGGCAAAGAGCATTGCAGTCATGGAAAAAGCAAGATACATTCTGGATCATAAATCATTGTACACTCTGTATTGTTCATTTATTTTACCATGTCTGATCTACTGTGTGGAGGTATGGGGTAACAATAAATATAAAACCAACCTACAACCATTACGTATATTACAAAAAAGAGCCATAAGGATGGTTAATAATGTAGGATATCGTGAACACACCAACAAGCTATTTTTAAAGTCAAGTGCCTTGAAGTTCAGGGATTTAGTAAAATTTAAAACGGCATAAATAATGTTCAAAGCAAGAGACAATCTACTACTGAGTAATACACAAAAAATATTCTCAGATAGAGAAGGGGAATATAATTTGAGAGGGAAATTCCATCCATCCATTATCTTAACCGCTTATCCTGCTCTCAGGGTCGCAGGGATGCTGGAGCCTATTCCAGCAGTCATTGGGCGGCAGGTGGGGAGACACCCTGGATTTAAACGTCAAAAAATTATGTGTGATAATTTAATAATAACGCGGCCCAGAGAGCAGGATAAGCGGTTTGGATAATGGAATGGAATGGAAAATTATGTGTTCGTACAACTTTGAGCATGAGCATTTCAATCTGTGGGGTAAAATTGTGGAACAGTCTGAGCATGGACCTCAAAGTACACACATTGCACAGTTCAAGAAGAGGTACAAAGGACTGATTATCAAGAGCTATAGGGATGATGAAGAGTTGTGTTAACTGTTTTGAGTTTTATTTATCTCTAAACATTTCTTATTACTTTTTTTCTTTCATTTTTCATTCTATGACACCGAGTGGATATTTGGATTACAAGTAGTATTGAGATCTGTTTGTTCTTGGTACATGACATTAGGATGTGTTTTTGATGGGGGGGGTTTTCTCATTGTTCACAGTACTTGAGTTTGTATTGTGCAACACAACTTGCATTGAATTTAACTATACAGTATAGTGGGAATTGAGTTTGAAATGTAGTAGCTGAATTAACTTAAGAGTAGGTGAGAAGGGGTAAGAAAAAAATAAGTGTGTACTTCCTCCTACTCCTTTTCGAACATGTAACAAATAATCAGATGCATAGAGAGATTTGTTGACTGAGTTTGATGTGTGGATTTGTTGATCACTTCAGATTATATCTGTATGTTATATCCTGCTTATTTACATGTACGAAATAAACCGTTCATTCAAATAAAATGAGTAGAATAGTCTGGATAGCTGATGAATTCAATAACAATAATATTAACAATATAAAAAGATGTACATATGCTTTCTATGCTAGCACTGGCTGTGGCGTTTGTTGATTCTCTGCTGTGTCTACAGGGTTTTCCTGTCCAGAACATGAGGCCGGTGTTGAACCCCCTACCTCAGCTGGTTCTGAACTTCCAGCCGGGCCAAACCATGCAGCCTGTTACCCTGATCCAGCGTAAGATCTGATTCTGTAGTGTGTCTGTCTGACCTGAAGTCAGTGTACTGCTTACAATGTGTACTTACAGTGCATCCGGAATGTATTCACACCCCTTCACTTTCCCCACATTTTGTTGTTACAGCCTTATTCCAAAATGGATTAAATTCCTTTTTTTCCTCACCAATCTACATACAATACCCCATAATGACAAAGCGAAAAAGGTTTTGTAGAAATTTTTGCAAATTTATTAAAAATAAAAAACTGAAATATTTAATGTACATAAGTATTCACACCCTTTACTCAGTACTTGGTTGAGGCACCCTTGGCAGTGATTACAGTCTCAAGTCTTTTTGAGTATGAAGCTACAAGCTTGGCATACCTATATTTGGGGTATTTCTCCCATTCTTCTCTGCAGATCCTCTCGAGCTCTGTAAGGTTAGATGGGGAGCGTTGCTGCACAGCTATTTTCAGGTCTTTCCAGAGATGTTCAATGAGGTTCAAGTCTGGGCTCTGGCTGGGCCACTCAAGGACATTCACAGACTTGTCCCGAAGCCACTCCTTCATTGTCTTGGCTGTGTGCTTAGGGTCGTTGCCGTGTTGAAAGTTAAACCTTCGCCCCAGTCTGAGGTCCTGAGCGCTCTGGAGCAGGTTTTCATCAAGGATCTCTCTGTACTTTGCTCCACTCATCTTTCCCTCGATCCTGACTAGTCTCCCAGTTCCTGCCGCTGAAGAACATCCCCACAGCATGATGCTGCCACCACCATGCTTCACTGTAGGGATGGTATTAGCAAGGTGATGAGAGGTGCCTGGTTTCCTCCAGACGTGACGTTTGGCATTCAGGCCAAAAAGTTCAATCTTGGTTTCATCAGACCAGAGAATCTTGTTTCTCATGGTCTGAGAGTCCTTTAGGTGCTTTCTGGCAAACTCCAAGAGGGCTGTCATGTGCCTTTTACTGGGCAGAGGCTTCCGTCTGGCCACTCTACCATAAAGGCCTGATTGGTGGAGTGCTGCAGAGATGGTTGTCTTTCTGCAAGTTTCCTCCCATCTCCACAGAGGAACGCTGGAGCTCTGTCAGAGTGACCATCGGGTTCTTGGTCACCTCCCTGACCAAGGCCCTTCTCCCCCGATTGCTCAGTTTGGCTGGGCAGCCAGTGCCAGGAAGAGTCCTGGTGGATCCAAACTTCTTCCATTTACGAATGGAGACCACTGTGCTCTTCCGGACCTTCAAAGCTGTAAACATTTTTTTGTACCCTTCCCCAGATCTGTGCCTCGATACAATCCTGTCTCGGAGGTCCACAGGCAATTCCTTTGACTTCATGGCTTGGTTTCTGCTCTGACATGCACTGTCAACAGTGGGACCTTATATAGACAGGTGTGTGCCCTTCCAAATCATGTCCAATCAATTGAATTTACTAGAGGTGGACTCCAATCAAGATGTAGAAACATTTCAAGGATGATCAGTGAAAACAGGATGAACCTGAGCTCAATTTTGAGTGTCATAGCAAAGGGTGTCTATACTTATGTACATGCAATATTTCAGTTTTTTATTTTTAATAAATTTGCAAAAATTTCTACAAAACCTTTTTCACTTTGTCATTATGGGGTATTGTGTGTAGATTGATGAGGGGGGAAAAAAAAGGAATTTAATCCATTTTGGAATAAGGCTGTAACATAACAAAATGTGGGGAAAGTGAAGGGGTGTGAATACTTTCCGGATGCACTGTATGTCTAGGGCTGTACAATATTGGGAAAACATGCGATATGCGATAATGTTCTTGGATATTGTGATTACAGTATGACCCGTGATAAATAAACAAATATTGAAGTATACATTTTTAATGTATTTCTGCATTAGGTTTGCTGCTAACACAGACCCCAGACAATGAACAGCCTATGCACACTGAATAAAAAAAATGGAATGCATTATTTCCATTCCAACATGTTTTTATTGAAAAAAATTCTCCTGGCTAGAGCCACTATACTGACAATTAACAAATACCACCAACTTTGTTGCATGGCAACACAGGAACATTTAGGCCTATTTAAAGCAGCTATATTATTTATATTATATTATAAATAATCACGTAACAGTCTCAATTTAAAACTGATGTCTTGCCAGTTTTGCAGAATGAGTAACTAATGTTAGAATTTTATTTTTACATTATATTTTGTGAAATTATATTTCACGTGTGTCTGTGTGTCAGCCCTGTGATGGCCTGGCGGCCTGTCCAGGGTGTCTCCTGCCTGCCTCCCAATGAGGATAGGTTCCAGCATCCCCGCGACCTTGACAGCAGGATAAATTGTTTGGATTATTGAGGGATGGATGGATGGATGGATTATATTTTGTTGTTACTGAGGTGGAATCGGCCAAGTGACACTACCGTTTTTTTCCAGAAGGGGGCACCAAAGTCAACACAAACTCCTAGTAGTATCTTTAACTACTACTACTACTTTCGGCTGCTCCCGTTAGGGGTCGCCACAGCGGATCATCCGTTTCCATTTCTTCCTGTCTTCTGCGTCTTCCTCTGTCACACCAGCCACCTGCATGTCTTCCCTCACCACATCCATAAACCTCCTCTTTGGCCTTCCTCTTCTCCTCTTCCCTGGCAGCTCCATATTTAGCATCCTTCTCCCAATATACTCAGCATCTCTCCTCCACACATGTCTAAGCCATCTCAATCTTGCCTCTCTTGCTTTATCTCCAAACCGTCCAACCTGAGCGGTCCCTCTAATATAATCGTTCCTAATCCTGTCCTTCTTCGTTACTCCCAGTGAAAATCTTAGCATCTTCAACTCTGCCACCTCCAGCTCCGCCTCCTGTCTTTTCGTCAGTGCCACTGTCTCCAAACCATATAACATAGCTGGTCTCACAACCATCTTGTAAACTTTCCCTTTAACTCTTGCTGATACCCTTCTGTCGCAAATCACTCCTGACACACTTCTCCACCCACTCCAACCTGCCTGCACTCTCTTTTTCACCTCTCTACTGCACTCCCCGTTACTTTGGACAGTTGACCCCAAGTATTTAAACTCAAATGCTTTTGTCATCTCCACTCCTTGCATCCTGACCATTCCACTGTCCTCTCTCTCATTCACGCATAGGTATTCCGTCTTGCTCCTACTGACTTTCATTCCTCTTCTCTCCAGTGCACACCTCCACCTCTCCAGGCTCTCCTCAACCTGCACCCTACTCTCGCTACAGATCACAATGTCATCCGCAAACATCATTGTCCACGGAGACTCCTGCCTGATCTTGTCCGTCAACCTGTCCATCACCATTGCAAACAAGAAAGGGCTAAGAGCCGATCCTTGATGTAATCCCACCTCCACCTTGAACCCATCTGTCATTCCAACCGCACACCTCACCATCGTCACACTTCCCTCATACGTATCCTGCACCACTCCTACATACTTCTCTGCAACTCCTGACTTCCTCATACAATACCACACCTCCTCTCTCGGCACTCTGTCATAAGCTTTCTCTAAATCTACAAAGACACAATGCAACTCTTTCTGGCCTTCTCTATACTTCTCAATCAACATTCTCAAAGCAAACATCGCATCTGTGGTGCTCTTTCTTGGCATGAAACCATACTGCTGCTCGCTGATCGTCACCTCTCCTCTTAACCTAGCTTCTATTACTCTTTCCCAAATCTTCATGCTGTGGCTGATCAACTTTATACCTCTGTAGTTGTTACAGTTCTGCACATCGCCCTTGTTCTTGAAAATCGGTACCAGTATGCTTCTTCTCCACTCCTCAGGCATCCTCTCACTTTCCAGGATTGTGTTAAACAATCTAGTTAAAAACTCCACTGCCATCTCTCCTAAACATCTCCATGCCTCCACAGGTATGTCATCAGGACCAACTGTCTTTCCACTCTTCATCCTCTTCATAGCTGCCCTCACTTCCTCCTTGCTAATCCGCTGAACTTCCTGATTCACTATCCCTACATCATCCAACCTTCTCTCTCTCTCATTTTCTTCATTCATCAGCCCCTCAAAGTATTCCTTCCACCTTCTTAGCACACTCTCCTCGCTTGTCAGCACATTTCCATCTCTATCCTTGATCGCCCTAACTTGCTGCACATCCTTTGCAGCTTGGTCCCTCTGTCTAGCCAATCGGTACAAGTCCTTTTCTCCTTCCTTAGTGTCTAATCTGACATACAACTCACCATACGCCTTTTCCTTTGCCTTTGCCACCTCTCTCATTGCTTTACGCTGCATCTCCTTGTACTCCTGTCTACTTTCTTCATCTCTCTGACTATCCCACTTCTTCTTTGCCAACCTTTTCCTCTGTATACTTTGCTGTACTTCCTCATTCCACCACCAAGTCTCCTTGTCTTCCTTCCTCTGTCCTGATGACACACCAAGTACCTTCCTAGCTGTCTCCCTCACTACTTCTGCAGTGGTTTTCCAGCCATCTGGCAACTCTTCACTACCACCCAGTGCCTGTCTTAACTCCTGCCTGAACTCCACACAACAGTCTTCCTTCTTCAACTTCCACCATTTGATCTTGGGCTGTGTCTTCACTCGCTTCCTCTTCTTGGTCTCCAAAGTCATCCTACAGACCACCATCCGATGCTGCCTAGCTACGTTCTCCCCTGTCACCACCTTGCAGTCTCCAATCCCTTTTAGATGGCGCCTTCTACATAAGATATAGTCCACCTGTGTGCACTTTCCTCCACTCTTGTACGTCACCCTGTGTTCCTCCCTCTTCTTGAAATATGTATTCACCACAGCCATTTCCATCGTTTTCGCAAAATCGACCACCATCTGTCCTTCCACATTTCTCTTCTTGACTCCATACCTTCCCATCACCTCCTCATCACCTCTGTTCCCTTCACCAACATGTCCATTGAAGTCCGCTCCAATCACCACTCTCTCCTCCTTGGGTACCCTCTCCACCATGTCATCCAACTCACTCCAGAATTCTTCTTTTTCATCCATCTCACACCCAACTTGCGGGGCATATGCGCTGATAACATTCAGCAATAAACCTTCAATTTCCAGCTTCATACTCATCACTCTGTCTGACACTCTCTTCACCTCCAGCACGCTCTTGACATACTCTTCCTTCAGAATTACCCCTACCCCATTACTCCTCCCATTCACACCATGGTAGAAGAGTTTGAACCCACCTCCGATACTCCTGGCCTTACTCCCCTTCCACCTGGTCTCTTGCACACACAGTATGCCTACCTTTCTTCTTTCCATCATGTCAGCCAGCTCTCTCCCTTTACCAGTCATAGTGCCAACATTCAAAGTTCCAACTCTCACCTCCACATGCCTACCCTTCCTCCTCTCTAGCTGCCTCTGGACATGCTTTCCCCCTCTCCTTCTCCTTCGCCCAACAGTAGCATAGTTTCCACCGACACCCTGCTGGTTAACAGTACCGGTGGCGGTCGTTGGTAACCCGGGCCTCGACCGATCCGGTATGTAAGTCTTATTTATGATCCGCATATTTGATTTGGCAAAGATTTTATCCTCCCCATTTGTACGGGCTTGGGACCGGCACTAAGGATGCACTGGCTTGTGCATCCTCAGTGGCTGGGTTCCTAGTAGTATCTTTAACTAAACAGCAATAATTGAATTTTAATATTCACTGCTCCCCTTAAAACATTTTCTTCTACTCTAACTGAACAAAAATATCCCTTACTACCTAGATTGTTGAAATAAATAAATAAAAATCTGAAAACTAATTAAATAAATGTAAACATCATTTAAATCCAACTGCAATGTCTCTCATTACAATAGTCGACCCGTTTTTCTGCCCACCAAGTAGCTGGGGTATGAGGGGGAGGCATTTAAGAAGGGTGTAACTGGCCGCCAAATTGGGAGAAAATTATAAAAATTGAAAAAACAAAAAGAATTATCTACCTTTATGGCAAGTTCTTGGCCAGGAAAACTAAAATGAGGAACAATCTACAACAATGTAGTTAAACTCAACTTAGAAGTGTTGGGGAACAAATACCATGTGTTGACCCACATTGTAGGGGTAATAGGCAATGCAGTGTAGTGTGTGTGTGCGTGCGGCACTTGTGTAAGCATGCTTTATTATGGCAAGTTCTTGGCTAGGAAAACCAGCATGTTTACTTTGTTAGGTTTTAAACATGTATGTTGAAATGTTACAACATCTCCTGATGTACTAAAAAGCCTGTCTGAAGGGGAACTACTTGAAGGTATACAGAGGTACTTCCTGGCTAGTAGGCTCAGCTGTGGGAAGCTGACCTGGTGGAGTTTCCACCAAGCCAGAGGGTCTGCCCTACTGTCAATGGTGGGGGGCAGCAAATAGCTGTTGAGTTCAGCTTCCACAGCTTGCGCCAGTTGCTCAGAAGATGAGGCTGGGACTAGGGCTATCTTAAAGAAACTGCCGAGTGATTTCTTTGCCTTCTTCACAGTGGCACTGGGTGGCTCCATGTTCTGGGCCTCTGGGTCAGTGGGGCTTCTCTCCTAGAACAGACAGAAGAATGTATAGGGAAAAAAATACATTATTATTTTTGCACTACATATTCAGTTATGTCATGTTCCATTCAAGATCACGCAATATCTGATTTGTGTATGTGAAATATTTTATCCCACCAGCCCTCGTGTCAAATAAACGCTATAACCTAATTTACCTTCCGTGCTATTGCTTCCCTTTCTGACATCACCCTGGTCTTGATGTCTGGGACCTTTTCGCTGCTAATGTAGCCGACTTTAAATCTGGGATCCATGAAGCATGCCATGTCCAAAAGTTATTGGGTTGTTGGGTTGTCATACTTAGTGTTCATGTAGTCCACCTTAATGGACTTTGTTACATCACTGTCTTCTTCCTTCTCTGCAAGAACTGATGTCTTCATCAGAAGAAGGACTGGTTTCATGTATGAAACACTCGCATAACTCTCACCTGAAAAAGCATCAGTAAATTCTTCCAGAGGCTGTAATGCCTGGTTACAGACTCTAGTATATCCAGTTCCTGCCAGATGGGAACCAAATGCCTTGATTTTCTGTCTGCTGAGAGGGCATCAGATAAGGCCCGCTGCTGCTCCAGGACCCTCTCCATCATCTTCTGCCTGGAACCCCACCTGGTTGGGCATTCTGTGATGAGTGTGTGCTCCGGGAGGTTGTACTCCTGCTGTGCTTCTTTCAGTGTCACCTTCTGTTTCCAGCTATGGCAGAAATGTCCCACCAACTTTTTGCAAAGCCAGCAGCTCAAGCAATGCGGCCATCATCTTTAACAGCCTTTTTGGGGAGTGGGGAGAAGACAAGACACAAGACAAGCGTTTATTATTTAAAACCTACCGCTAAACACAATAACTGCAAAAAATATATATACCATAGTTTTTAACTAAAACCATTAAAATCTAGTAACAATACCACAGCATTTGAGAGACTACAATCACCTACCATTTAGTAGCCTAACTTGTGCATGCATGAGCTTAAAATCAACATGCTATACAATACAGTCTCTGCTGTTCATTTTTCATGTCTCACTTTGCTCTTTATGCTACTCTCGCAATCACTTTTTTTAAAATTCATCCCTCCATGTGTGTATTCTCCACTGTAGCCTCTCCTCTCCTATTGTCTCCTCTCCCTTCTCCTGTCTTCTCCTCCCTTCTGTCCTGTCTTCCTTATCCTCTGCTCTCACAATTGAATCACAAATTCATGAACTAATAGATGACAAAATGGGCATATTATCTTCTATCATGTCAATTAATAATTAGGCCTATTCAAGCTACAAAACAATAAGACTACAATATAGACTAACGTTAGTGACATGCAGATCAATTTATTACCAAAGTTATTTTAAACACTTACCGATGGCAAGATGCAGCCTGTAGCCGAAACATTTAAAGTCCGACCCAGTTGTTGAGTTCGGTGGCCTTCACAACATTGGTGCTGTTGTCCATAGTGATACTCACTTGTTACTGTTCATGCAACTCCCAGCGGGCCAACACCTCACGTAATCCAACAGCTATATTTTCTCTGGTGTGCGACTCTGGGAAATACAGTCTCTCGACACCGGGTTTTCAATTCGAAGTCTTCAGTGAGGAAATGCACCGTGAGACTCATGTAGGGCTCTGTCATTCGACTAGATTAGAGATTTGTAGTAACTGCGTAGTACTCTGGGAAATACACAGTCTCTCGACACCGGGTTTTCAATTCGAAGTCTTCAGTGAGGAAATGCACCGTGAGGCTCATGTAGGGCTCTGTCGTTCGACTAGATTAGAGATCTGTAGTAATTGCGTAGTATGCAACTTGACTCAGTTCAGACTTCACTGTCTTCCAACATGTGTTGTACATTTGTGGAATAGCGACTTGGGAAAAAGTCGAAGATACCAGATTCCTTGATGGAATCTGGTATCTTCGATCCAATTTGTTGATCAAACTCACAAAGCCCTCTCTGCTCACTGTATTCGTAGGCATCATGTCCTTAGCCAAATAACGTACGATGGCTTCCGTTACTTCTTTGTGGTGCTTGGACGTTTTTTTATAAGGAGTTACACTTGAGGAATTCTGATAAATTAACGTCTGCTGGACTGTTTTGCTGCTACTTGACTTGACGTTAGTTTTTTTGCTTTGGCTGATGCTAGATTTTTTTAACTCTTCGTATAGTTCTCTGTGGTTGTGTAATAGGTGGCTATGGAGATGAGTCATGTTTCCCTCTGGTAGTTGCCACAAGTGTTCGGCATGACTTGCATAGTACCTGTGTTTATAATTCGTCGTCTCTCTTGTATCTGAGGTATTGCCAAATAACAGACGTGCTGTTCTTGTTAGCCATGAGTTCTTCTTCATCGCCCACATTTTCCTCAGTGCTCATCTCTCTCCCTTCAGCAATCATGATGCTCACGCCTTAACTACCGTCATATGCTTAACCTCAGTCGCTCACATCTACATTCGAGCATCTAGGACACTAGGGCTCCATCTGATTCGCCAAATATATTGATATGAAGAGTGTGAATGCATGGCATGTGCATATACCATATACCATTTATTGCAGTTCAAGCAGTCTTTTGCAATACATATATATCGTGCATGTTGATACCCAGACATGTTGGCAATAATCAATACTCATATTTAGACTATCACTCTGTACTGAAGAACGCTAGTTTTTTGGGGGGGGTTTTGCTAGGACAGAGCAATGAACTTCGCGAATGATGCGACCAAAACACGTCATAGTGACATGACGCGCACGTTCACGCGCAATTTGCATGGGAACAGCACATCTTAGCATAACGTATTTTATGTGCGATTGATCTAAAACTAATTTCAATGCAAATATATGTAATTTTAGGAGAATTCATGGAGTGGCGGGTCTGTTTTTTTTTCCCCCACAAAGTTATTAAACTTTGAAAATCCAAAATGGCCATGACCGTCTTGGTCGTTCTTAAGCTAACTTACCGTTTCTTCCGCGTGAGTCTGGGGCCTTAAAGCCCTGCGTCGCAGGTCATTTTCTGGACCGGGGAAGAGATCCCTAATGTCTTCTCGGGAGAGAGTAGGCAGCATGTCTTCTCCAATATTAGCTGCTGTATCATTTAGGGGAAGAAAAAAAACTTTGTTAGATGGAATGAAACCTAGCTAAACAGCAAGGAAGAGCTTCGCCACTGCTAACGTGACTAGCAAGGATAGCTAATTGTGCACGCTAGCTAGCAATAGCAAACAAGTTTTGTCTTCAACTTTGGTATTAAGTAGTAATTACCCGAGGGTGGCAATTGCGACATCGTCCAGTCCATCCAAGCCACGCCAATATCGAACAACTTCGATGTGTAACTACCGAAATTCCTCCGTTTTCCGTTGACTCGAGTCAAATCGGTTTTTGTTTTTCTTGCCTTCCGGCATCCTTTCGTCGGGCGTAGTGCTGGCGTCGTGTGGCTGCCGCTTCTCCCTCTCGTAGCCCCCCTCCCTTCCCATCCACCCCTGTATGTTTCGTGTGTTTACCTGTTGTCTTGTTTCACCCCGTTTACTGTAAAGCGACTTTGAGTGTTAGAAAAGCGCTATTTAAATTGGATTTATTATTGTTGTTAAAGTCCGCCATTTGCCAAAAGTAATGAAGACGTTAGAAGTTGGCGAGGGAAAGTGGCGCCAAGGTCAACCAAATGGATTGTACCAACTCGGCTTTCCGCAAAGGGGTGGACTCGTTGTAATAAGTTTTTAACTCTACGTGAATTCCATCACCCAATTTTAAATTCAGTGCTAAAATGATTACATATAACTATAAAAAAACGAACTTTGGTTGGTCAAAAACATTCCACTAACTATGATAACCCCTTGAATTCGCTTGATGCCCTCAACCATAATTTGGCGCTCTTGTTGCGCGCCCAGGTAGCGCACTTGGCCGCAGTTGGACACTCCCAACCACTGTGACGAAAAGGATATGACGGCGTGTTGTCTGCTGTGTATTTGTGGCTTTAACAGTCCACCTACTTGCCATTCATTGCAAAGCATAGCGAGCTGTCTGACTGTGGAATTGATGCAGTATTGGAAAGGTTGCACAAGGGCTTGGTTCTGTTGTATGATGTTGTGAAAATGCAAATTGGGAATCACGAACAATAACTGTTTGGAGCATTGGTTTCAATATGTGGGCATACTTTAGCTCAGGGGTCCCCAATAGGCGGCCCGCGGGCCACGTCCGGCCCGTGACGGGTTGATTTATGGTCCGCGAGAATTTTTGGAGAAATGCCAGAAGGAAGTTTTTTTTATTTCCCTACCAAAAAAAATTTAATTTCTTAGTAAAAGTAAGACTAGTAATATATCGAAAAATAGATGAAAAATCTCTTGTTTAAATTATAATACCTGCAACGTATCGACACCAAAACAAACTAATGAACAACATGCTGCTGGAGGTTGAGTGGCCCGTGGTTTTAAAAGTGGCCCTAAAAGTGGCCCGCTATGAAAAGTAATTGGGGACCCCTGCTTTAGCTCAACGTGAGTTGTATGGCTTTAAAGAGGGTGTGGACTGTGTTTATAGTAAACGTCGACACTGCGAAAGTTCATTTGAGCGCATGCAAATGTATTTTGATGAGGATTACTTTGAGCAAAGGACAATGGAGAGACGTGTTCGGCAGTGTAGTGACACTGAAAAGGCCAACGCTGAGCATCTCAGAAACCTGTTAAAAACCACATATAGAATCAACAGAAAGAGCAAAATAGATTTCCCTGTCTTTAAATCGGTTAAATAGATCATCCTAAATGGCAGCCAATATATTTCTGACAAATCATTACTTGTGAGCATAGGCGTTTCTAGCCCATTTTTGGGGGTGCTGCAGCACCCCTAAATTGAACCCCAGCACCCCTAAAATTGAAGAGATTTTTTATTTTTTATTTTTTACTGTATGTCCATGTTTAATAAGCTGAAGAAATGTCAAAACCATATCCAGTATATGGTTTAAACGTAATATTTTAACAACAAAAATACAGCACCCCCCGATGCTTCGAAAATGGTTTGGTCCACCCCCCAAAATTTATCTTGCCTGGCCGGCCAGCACTCTGGGTGCTCAGCACCCCTAAAGATCTGATCCCAGAATCGCCCCTGCTTGTGAGTACTGTAAATTCTAACAAATGTGCTTGAATTTGGGCTTGTGAGAAAAATATGTGTACTAAATTCATTGTTGTATTGTTTGGAATTCCAGCAGCACAATACTGTGAGTTATGACAGGGATTACGAAGCATATAAAATTGAGGTCCCAAATTTGGCACAAGCAACTGAACTTATACTTGCAGACAACCTGGTAGATTTCACACCTTACTATATTGTTACACACAATAAATTATTACCTGGGATGTGATTGGGCCATGCAAATCCTCATGTGATGTATTGAAATGATGGACTGTTCTTTTCATGTACGATGACAATGAATAAGAATATCAATACGTTTGTTTTGGCATTATTTCAATAGGTTCTTAAATTAAGAATGCACAGACGGTTTAATTCTTAAAATAGGGAAAGGAAATTTGGTTCATCTGATGCGGTGCATTGTTAGAGCTTGTTTCTAGTTAAATCCAGCTCAAAATTATCTGCAATATCTTACTAAGACAAAGAAAGATAAACTATCTAAAAACAAGGTTGCTTTTCTTACACAAAAATGCTTGACAAGATTATTTTTCTTTTTAGGGCAAAAATTAGATTAATTTCCTAGAAATACGGCATTTTTACTTTCTTTAGATTCTTTTTTTTTGCAGTGTAAATAACCCAATTAAAGAGAAATAAAACTAGAAATTACAAAAGGGAAATTAAAAGCAGTATGTGTTAGCCAACAGACAAATCTGGCTAATCAGTCTCAAACAGTGGTTCTCAATCAGCTTCTCAGGTACCACCAGTATTGCTGGTTTTCTATTCTACCAGGTAGTTTGTTACATTCATCTGTTTTCCATGTCTAAGCCCTCCGTGGTTGGAGGCTCAATTAACTGGAGTAACAGGTGATTGGGCTTTTGTTCCCCTAAGGACCAATAGTGCTAAAAATGAATTTAGCCATAATGCTGTAGAGGCTGTGGACATGCTGACTGAGGTGATGCGAAGTTATAGGTTGTGGCATTATGTTGTGTTATATTATATTAGTTAATGCTGTGTTATGATTTATTAGGTTAATTTAGATAATGTTAGGTCAGTTATGTTGTTTTATATCATTTATGTGAGCTAATGTTCGGGAAGTTAACTTGTTTGGTTACAATAAGATGTTTCTGTTAATTTAATGTGAAAGTTTATATTAGTTTATATTATGTGAGGTCATTGTTGTGTTAGATTATTCTAGTTAATGTTGAGTTTGATTATACTGCTATATATTGAGTTAGATTATTGTAGTTTATGTTGAACTAGATTACTAGTTTATGTGAGTTAGATTTTTCTGGTTTATTTTGAGTTAGATTATATGATTACATATTAAATTAGATTATAGTCGTTTATATTAAATTGAATTATGCTCGTTTATGTTGAGTCAGATTATGCAAATTTATGTTGAGATAGGTCAGGGGTCCCCAATAGGCGGCCCGCGGGCCACGTCCGGCCCGTGACGGGTTGATATATGGTCCGCGAGAATTTTTGGAGAAATGCCAGAAGGAAGATTTTTTTTTTATTTCCCTACCAAAAAAAAAATTTAATTTCTTAGTAAAAGTAAGACTAGTTATATATCGAAAAATAGATGAAAAATCTCTGTTTAAATTATAATACCTGCAACGTATCGACACCAAAACAAACTAACGAACAACATGCTGCTGGAGGTTGAGTGGCTCGTGGTTTTAAAAGTGGCCCTAAAAGTGGCCCGCTATGAAAAGTAATTGGGGACCCCTGAGATAGGTGATCCTAGTTTATGTTGAGTTAGATTACGTTATTGTATGTTGAGTTGGATTATACCAGTTTGTTGAGTTCAGTTGTGCTGGTTTATGTGTTGAGTTAGAATATACTAGTTTGTTAAATTGGATTACACTAGTTTATGATGAGCTAGATTATACTTGTCTATACTGAGTTATTATATGAGTATACTATGCTGAGTTAGGTTGCTAGTTTATGTAATGTGAGTTATTTCATGTTGATTTTTATTGTTCCTTCATCCTCTACAACAGCGCCCCCATTGGGACAATTGGTACGACCTGGTTTAGGGGTTCCTCAAGTCCTCCCTCAAGGCTCAATTGTCCAGACCAGACCTGGTACCACTACCCCAGTGGGCCTCAACCAGCTCGGCTCCAGTTACACAACCCTACAGATCCCCTCAACTCTCACCATCCGCACCAGTGGATCAGGCTCCACCCCAGTTGTCCGAGGGACTTCCCCAAGTGTCCAACTTAGCTCTGCCCACAACCTCACCCTGCAGGGCCTTGCAGGTCAGTTCTGAACCTCTGGAGCTTTGGTTGTACCAGGCAGACCAGTTGTACTAGGCAGCTCCCAGCTTTTAAATTGTATAACTGTTTGAATGTAAAGTAAGGTGGACAGCTGAGACCATTTCCAGGTTAAAAGAAATCCCATTCCTAGTTAAATAAAACCATTTCCAGTTACAATATTAAAATACAGTAAAACAATTAAAAACAGTAAAAATGTACATCTGTGTATCACATCATCTTTGGTGTATTTTTTTTTTTTACTAGACAGTGAAAGGCAGACAGGAATTGGAGCAAGGGGGGGGTATGACATGCAACAAAGGTTGCCGGCTGAATTCGAACTGGCAACGGCTGTGGCCATGTGGTATGTGCTGTAACCATTCGGCTATGGAGACCCCCTAAGTGCTGATGATTCTGTTCTGCCTTTCTGTGGTTTCAGTCAACCTCCAGAAAACCCAGATAGCTGAAGTTAATCCCCAGAAGTTGGCCAGCTGCCCTACCCTCCCTTCTGGCTCGACCAATGGATTCAACAAAGCTACACCCACCCTGTCCAAAAGTGGTAACAATACTCAACTACATTCATATCAGACACAAAAGGGTGCTCTGCTCTCCTTTCAAGCAGAAAGATGAGGGAGATAAAGATGAGAAAATTGTTTTAAAATTCTACTTTTTATTGACTGACTTCATCCCTAAGAGGAGTTGTTTGGAGGAAAAAAAATCTGTATTTCCCCTCTGTTTGGTAGTGAGAGATTACAGGGTATGTCAACTCATGACAATGCACTTATTATCTTCTAATGGAATACAGTAATGTATGATAAATACATGGAGATTACATTTACAGTGACTACCGTTGTAGTTACTGTCCTACAAGATAGATGTTATCATGATTACTGCTGTATCCAGTACTTATTTACTAATTCAGAGCTAATGGATGGGAAACTTGTTAAGAACTATTTCTGCGTCTTGTCTTAACGCGTATGCTGGAATTTGTCCTCTGGCTTGACAGTCCCTGAGAACCCCCTCTCTGCCCCAACATCTGGAGTGAACCCTGCACCTACCAAGGTGGTGATGACTGTGGAGGAATTCTACTATGGGACCTTTGATGGGAGCCTCCGGCTGAGGGGCCCCGAGGCCCTTGGGACCAAATTCCTCACCTTCACATGTCAGATCTGCTCCCACCAGGCTGAGGACAATCTGAGGTTGGTACACTGAGCAAGGCATATACTCTGGTAGGGTTAGAGGTTATATTCCCTATGGAGCCCAGTAGTAGTGGTATGGTTGAGGATGTGTGGACAGTGAGTATAACTGATTTCTTGGGTGCTGTGATGTTTTTCAACAACCTCCTGTCTCACAATTACTGAGAGTTGCCCAGTACATCCACCATCCAATAGAGGTCACACGGCTCTACAGTGCAAGTATTAGCATTTGCCCCTAAAAATAGAAAGGTGCAAACCAGAAAAATAATTGACGAGCATGGTACTGTAATGTTTTCCCCCGCTGATAATCATTCAGAAACTAGTATTTAATAGTCAGATAATGTACAGTGTTTATTAACATTGCATTCATTTCATAGAAAAGAAATGCCACCAAGTATAAATATCAGCTGTAGCCTCAGTTTGTGCCACAGAGCTGCTGGTAGCGTTGGCAAATCTGATAAAAGAAAATGGAGTGAGGAGATCATGCTAATTAACTTAAGATGTACTCCTTTTCTGTGGCAGTAAACACAGCACATGGGACGATAACTAACTGTGCTATTTTCAGAGCTTAACAAGATATTCAGGGCTGATGATGGTAACATTAACATGATAAACACCAGGGCTGCGGCTATGTACTGACACTCCTCCACAGACACATACACACACTGGAGAGCCTCTCTTCTGAACCACTAGCTCAGCTACAACATACCACACAGAAACGTTCACAAAGGGCCATCCATGAATGTGCTTCTAGTGATTGTCAAAGTTTCAGCAGACTTTCTGTGTTCCCGGCGCGGACAGAGTCTTACAGCAGCTGCTCATGGCCCGACTCATTTTTTTTAAAAAAGAGAGGGAGCGAGAGTAGTGAGAACAAAGCAGTGAATGAGAGAAATAAAATGTTATTTTCTGGTTGTTTCACAGTGGTTAAGTTCTAAAGCACAAATAAACATCCCCACACTCCTGCCTAATTTCAATTTTTCATTCAGATATAAGTGCAGGGAACAACTAGCAGAACGTCCATAGCGGGCCAGAGTGAGTCAATGAAGTGATGCGAGTTACTGAAACAAAGTTATTAAACTATATTTGTTATGTAAAATGAAAAAAAACTTCAATTTGGACAATGGTTAAGTCTGGGACAGTTGAAAGAAGAATTCAGGACAGTGGCAGGACATTGAGGAAAAAAAGCGAATTTCAAGCCCTGCAAACGGTATCCTCTGCATCTAGAATGGGCCAGTGTGTGATTTTGGTGGCATGCGCTATTGCACAGATGTGTGTCCCATACACACACACATATACACACACAGTAAGGAAGGGGGAAAAAACCTGTATTGCAGAACCAATGGGTTTGTTCAAATCCAGTGCCCATGTTTTAAAAACTGTTTCAAAAAGTTGAATACCTAGGCCTCACTGGTGTAGCTCTCTGCTGGTTCCAGTCATATCTCACCAACAGGAAATAGTTTGTCACCATCAGAGACTCCAGTTCCACCCTACAGGGTTTAAAGTAATCCGGCACCATGCCGGATTTCCGGCGTGCGGCGTTTGGCTGTGAAAAAAAAAGAAGTCTTATATTTTTAAAAAAAAGTCTTGATATCGTCACCATCACTTTCGAGTTTATGAGTTCGTCTGCCAATGATATGAGAGGAGCCCAACTCTCCCGCGCTCAAACTAACCTTATTAGCCAATCAGAAGTAGAATGGGGCGGGTCTTGGAAAAATGTGCTTCAACCGAGTCCTATGCTGCGGAGATGCCCGAGTAGAGAGACGTCACGTCGATGGAGAGTAAGTTCATGAATCCTGGGGAAGATGCCCTCCGAGTTGATAAAGGATTAAAAAATAAATGGCGCTGGCCGTGGATAGAGGAGATAGGGAAGGACGGTAAGCCTTCTGGTAGCTGGTGTAAGAAGTTAAGAGAAGCAGGTGCTCGCTTCTGCACTTTGTGCTCGAGAAAGCTAGTGTAAACTGCTAATAAGACCCGTTAGCTAGGCCCGTTAGCCCCTAGCTAACGGGTCTGACCCTTTAGCCGAGCGGTTAATGATGTCGCCTTGTGATGCAGTACACGACGTATCGAATCCCGCACCGGGCAAGAAAGTAACCGGTTACACTAGTGTACGCAACTAGCGGGGAAAAAGTGCTACCACGTCATGAGTCAGACCCCGCTCATAGAGCAGCTGTTCGTGCTCCCCAACACACAACGCGGTTACCGGGGGCAACAACCACAACTGATGTACCGGCATCAATAACTGACCGTCTGTGGGACTTGAAAACACGCGTGTGCACGTTCATCGCAGAGCACGATCTGTCTTTCAAGCTCGCCCAACCCCTGGCGAATTTATTCAAAAAAATAGCTGAAGACAAAATTGCTTTGACAAAACTGTCAATGTCTAATCAGCATGCCAGCTATTTGAACACACACGGCATAACACCAGAGTTTAAAAGACATATTTCGGAAAAGCTAAAAAACTGCATGTTTTCCTTAAATGTCGACGAAGCCACCAACCAGAACATGGACAAAGTAGTGAGGTGGAGTATTATTGCCACCTACTTGACCTTTCTTGTTATTGCAGTTTCAAAAGGCCCACCGTAATCTGCAATCATTTATTTCCATATAATGTTGGTTTTTTTTACCCTGCAAATGTGTCCACGCCACAGGACGACACCCCCCCCCACCCCCACACACACACAAAAAGTTCAGGCTCAGGATTTTTTTTTTTGCTTTAACCCCTGACCCTAGCCCCAGTCAACCAAGGCGTGCCACATTGCAAAAGGTGTTAAGTCAACATTGAATTATGGTCAAAATGGTCGTTTTTGGTTGAGGTTGAGAAATCAATATTGATTTAACATTTAATAACAGACACAGTTTAAACGTTCAAAATAATCAAAACAATGTTGAATCAACCTTGCAATAAGGGTTAGCCTTTCAGGATTAAAATGGCAACATTGAATCAATATTGTCTCAATGTGCACAATGCCCGCCTGGCTGTGATTGGCTAGACTGCTTTCTCTGTTGGCGCTCAATTGATTTGAATTTTTTGTCAGTTGATTGACGCACGTCGTGCAGCAGAACGTGAGCGTGCGTCATCTCACGAGGCTAGTACAATGCAAAACCGTTGATCCTTCGCACCGCCCTCGCAGTCCTTCTCTGTCAGTGTGTGGTAAGTCATGATCTTTTGATTAAGGCTAATGTTAACTTGTACATTATTGCCATGACACATGACTGTGCTGGTTGTCTTAAATAATTGTGAAGTTTGACGCTCATCTGGGGTCGGCTGTAGTAGGTTAACTGTGCTAACATTAGCTAGCTAGCTTGCTCTGAAAAAGCCCACCGAACGGAATTCTCCGTTTCTATGGCGCTTGCCAGTTGGTAATAGCTAGATAGTCTAGCTATGTTAGTTTAGCGAGAAAGTTGTATTAATACAAATCTTTGAAGCAGCTGTCAATACAGTCTTCCATTTATGTAACACTTGTGTTTTGAACTGGTTTAGCAAGTTGATTTAAAGTTAATTTGGCGGTAAGTGCAGCTACAATGGCGCCGGCTACATTAACATTATAGAGTTGGCTAGTTGTTCAACGGTGGCCATCCATCTGGTTTTAGGATGGACAGTGCGGTCTTGAAATACTGTGCCCGTCTCGTCTACACGCTCATTTTGCAGCTCATTGCTTGCTTAGCAACTATTTACTGTATTAATGATGGCGGAAAAGAGTCTACAAGCTGCCGGAGAGGTATTTAGATGAAGCGCCAATTAATTTAGCTACTGTGTTGTGGGACTACTTTATTGTTCGCATTAATACAGTGGCCTATAAATGCTACGTTGCCGCTAGAGGGCATTCAGTGTAGTGACGGCGCATCTGATTGTAGTGTACCCATGTACCAGTCGTTCTCTGTTGGACCAGTGAACTTATATCTTGCCTCCTCGTGATACTGCAACCTACTATACATGGTGTCAGAAGTCTACGTACCCATTGCCACAGAAGACAATCGGACAAAATGGCGAAATTCTCACCGCCAGAAAACTTTGATTTCACTCACCCAGAACGATGGCCGTAGTGGCGCCAACGCTTCCAACGTTACAGGACTGCAACGGAGCTCCATAAGAAAGACGGAGAAGTACAAGTCAGTACGTTGCTATATTCGTTGGGCAAAAAGGCTGAACAAGTCTACAAGACGTTCACGTTCGGAGCGGATGAAAAGGAAGATGATTATGAAACGGTGTTACAGAAACTAGAAAATTATTTTGTGCCCAAAGTCAATGTTATTCACCAACGCGCCAAGTTTCACCAGCGGATCCAAAGGCAGGGTGAGTCTGCAGAAGAGTATATTAGGAGTTTGCATGAGCTGGCATCCACATGTTCATTCGCGGCTGTAAAGGAGGAGAATATCCAAGACAGACTGGTCGTAGGGATATTAGACAGAGAGCTGTCAGAGAAATTACAGTTGATGCCGGATTTGACTCTAAACAAAGCAGTCGAGCTAGTGAGGCAGTCAGAGCAAGTGAAGAGTCATGTTAGCGAGCAAGGAGCTGCAGCTAACTGTAGCACACAGCTAGACGAAGTGGCTTGCAGCAGATACACAACCCTTGGTGGTGAGAGAGGGAGAACGGCAGGCTACGACAGGACTGGACAAAGAAGAGCCACAAATGCACAAGGAACAAGAGGTAACACAAATGGATACAAGTGTAACAGATGTGGCAGACCTCATGGAAAAGCAGACTTTTGTCCTGCCAGAAATGTAGAATGTAGAAACTGTAGAAAGATAGGCCATTATTCTGCAGTATGTCTCACCCGTGTGGTCAATGAAGTAACTACACCGCAAGAGGAAGTAGAAGTGAGACATTTTCTAGGAGAGATAAACCAAACAACTGACTCAGACAAAGCATGGACTGTGAAGCTGCCAATAAAAGGGACTAATGTAAACTTTAAAATAGACACGGGAGCTGACGCGACTGTTATATCTGAAAGCACCTTTCAAAGCCTAAAACACAAACCCCCAACTGCAGAATGCTACGACCCACCTAGTGAGCCCAGGAGGCAAACTGATGTGTGTAGGGCAGTTCACAGTCACAACCAGAGTAAAAGGCCACCAGTTTATGTTTACAGTATATGTGATAACAGGGTCAAATGTTAACAATCTGCTAGGCAGGAACGTAGCAGTCGCCATGGGCTTGGTGAAAAGAGTAGGGGAGCTCAGTAGTGCTTGCCCACCCCAGATAGGTCTCTTAAAGATAGAGCCAATCAAGATAAGCCTGAAAGAAGATGCTGAGCCGTATAGTGTATACGTCTCGGCGTGTCTCGGTACACATGCTTCCTAAAGTGAAAAAGGAGCTGGACAGGATGGTTAAAAGTGGCGTGACAGAGGAGATCCAAGAGCCAACACCTTGGTGTGCAGCCATGGTTCCTGTCCCAAAGAAGAATGGAGAGGTGAGAATCTGTGTTGACCTCAAGCAACTTAATAAGGTGGTCAAAAGAAAGAAGTACGTCCTACCTACCATGGACGACATTCTTCCAGAGCTAGCCAATGCACAGGTGTTCTCACTCTTAGATGCAGCCAGTGGCTTCTGGCAACTGCCACTAGATGAAGAAATCGCCAAGCTCACTACTTTCATCACACCGTTTGGAAGGTACTTTTTCCATCGGGTCCCATTCGGTATTACTAGTGCTCCAGAAATATTCCAACGAGAAATGTCAAAGGTCCTGCAGCACCAGGAAGGCGTCGTCGTCTTCATGGATGACATCCTGGTATATGCAAACACGCCAGAGGAACACGAGCAAAGACTTCAGAACACGCTCCAGACGCTCGAAGAGGCAGGATTACAGCTCAACAACGAGAAATGTCTCCTGCGCCAGACACAGCTCCGCTACCTAGGACACATCATAGACAAGGATGGGGTCCGCCCAGACACAGCGAAGGTTGAGGCCATCACACAGCTGGGGCCACCAAGAAACACCACAGAACTCAGACGGGTGCTAGGGATGGTCCACTACCTGGGCAGGTACCTTCCACATCTATCAGAAGTGACAAAACCACTCAATGACCTACTGAGAGGAGACACGGCATGGGTCTGGAGTGCAGTACAAGACGAGGCCTTCAGAAAGGTGAAGCTGCTCATCTCAGAAGCAACAGTGTTAGCCTTCTATGATACCACCAAGCCCACAATAGTCAGTGCTGATGCTAGTAGCCACGGCCTAGGGGGGGTTTTACTACAGGACCACGATGGACAGTTAAAGCCAGTGGCATATTGCTCACGAACCCTCATGGACACAGGTGCACTATGCACAAATAGAAAAAGAATGTTTGGCAGCTGTGTGGGCATGTGAAAAGTTCTCTAGGTTCCTCTGTGGTTTAGATAGCTTTACCCTTCACACAGACCATAAACCACTCGTACCACTGTTCAACAACAAAGACCTTGATTCAGTGCCGTTACGCTGTCAGAGACTACTTATGAGGATGATGCGGTTCAATCCAACGGCAGAGTATGTTCCAGGCAAGCTGCTGGTTGTTGCTGACACTCTCTCCAGACATCCAAGACCGGCAGTCACCCAAGAGATCGCAGAGCTCATCAGCGACATCGGGGCACTTGAGGAGGCAGTCCACACTACGTGGCCCATATCACCCACAAAGCTAGACATGGTCAAAGAGCAGACCGAGCAAGATGAGGAACTACAGATGGTGAAGCAGTACGTGTGTGCTGGGTGGCCCAGACACGCAGCGGACATCCACCAGGTAAAGCCATACTACACCGCACAACAGCACCTCTCTTACTCCCAAGACCTGTTGTTACATGGAGAAAGAATAGTCGTACCGCGAGCTATGCGCAGACAAATACTGCAGCGCATTCATGATGGCCACCAGGGCATCGTTAAATGCAGGGAGCGTGCCCGACAAAGTGTCTGGTGGCCTGGGATAGGGAAAGATATTGAGAACAGGGTCAGTAGTTGCAGACACTGTCAAGAGTCAAGGCCAAGTCAAAAGAGACAACCTCATGACAACTCCATTACCAAATCGCCCCTGGGAGAGGGTAGCTGCGGACATCTGTGAGGTAGACAAGAAACATTACTTGGTAGTTGTACATTACTTTTCCAGATATATAGAAATAGCCTACCTGCAGAACCTGTCAGGAGAGACTACCAGAGCACGCTTAAAGAACATGTTTTCACGCTGGGGATGCCCTGATGTTCTTGTAACAGATAACGGCCCACAGTTCACTGGACAAGCCTTTGACCAGTTTGCTACTGACTTTGATTTCCAGCACATCACCTTGAGTCCCCACTATGCTCAATCCAATGGAGAAGCAGAAAGCAAAAAAGATCCTGAAACAGCCTGACCCCTTCACAGCTCTGATGAGCTACAGAGCAACACCACTTCAAGCCACTGGAGTGAGCCCAGCACAACTCATGCTGGGCAGGCAAATCAAGACAATGGTCCCCACACTCAAGTCAAACCTACAGCCGGCATGGCCAGACTTCGAGCAGGTGAGACAAGCTGATGAAAGGGCAAAACAAAGCTACAGACGTAACTACAATAGGAGAAACAATGTCAGAGACTTACCAATACTCCATCTGGGTGCCAGAGTGGCTGTAAAGCTGGACAATGAGCAGGGATGGATGAGAAATGCAACAGTCATACGACAAGGTGACACACCTAGGTCTTACCTTGTACAGATGGAGAGAGGGGTCCTTCACCGAAACCGACGTCACCTGAAACCAATCACTAGCACTTCCGCGCTTCCACCTGAAGAAGGACAACCTGAAAGCGATGTACCACACCCACCTGCTGCCAACGACAACGTGCCAGACCTGCCTGCTTCCCACGAGGATCTGCCTGCTGCAGCAGAGGTACCACAAGCCCAAGAGAAAATGACATCTCGTGGCCGAGTTGTTAGACCCCCAGAAAGATTTAAAGACTTTGTTCCAGAATAGTACACAGTATGCATTGAGTGGCAGAATAATCCACTGCAACTGTGCTGGTGACTGGCAGTCTACCCAGATCATCTTAGAGTAGGACTAATTCTTGTTTAATGACTTGTTGATGTTCAGTTTGGAAATGCAATCATTTTGAAATGTTTCCTAAGTTAACTTTAACAAAAGGTTTCCTTACAATATGTTCATATAGAAAGCACTGTCTCAAAGACTCAAAGGAAAGGAGATGTGTTGTGGGACTACTTTATTGTTCGCATTAATACAGTGGCCTATAAATGCTACGTTGCCGCTAGAGGGCATTCAGTGTATTGACTGCGCATCTGATTGTAGTGTACCCATGTACCAGTCGTTCTCTGTTGGACCAGTGAACTTATATCTTGCCTCCTCGTGATACTGCAGCCTACTATACAGCTACCACATTTATTAGCTTACTAGCTAGCTACGTTAGCTAGCTAGTAAGCACTAGTAAGCAGAACGTGTTTAGTACTGACGTACTCCCGCAAGGAGCACGTGTTCAGCAAGGAGCAGACTCCGGGCACTGGGAGAGGGGCTGCAGTCACACGCACATAGACCGATCATCCAACCCCATTATGATGGTAAGTAAATTGGCCTCATGTCATTCCTTTAGGCTCCACAGTTACCTAACATAAAATAATGTGTATCTATAGTGAGCCTAGCTACTTTATTTTGAGTTGGCAAGATGGTAAGCTGCTAATGCTACAGTTCGCAGCACCATTTCGCATGTGTGCTGTGGTTTAATTAATGGTACCTTCTGTTCTGAGTCTGCAGCCATTCCAATCCTACTGCTCCTACCCCATGAGGGAGGGAAAGCAAAAAAAACAAGCTTTATGCAGTGTCAATTTTTTAGGTATTAATTTCAAGTCATCTAAACAAAAAATTATCTTTAAACTATGTAATGGTGTTATCCTTCAAGATGGCACACAGCCTTCTGTGGGTCCTTTTTCCAATCAGTATGAAGGGGAGATTGTTGATGGCACTCCACTTGGAGGGGAAAGTGTGTCCAACTTCAGGATTTCACCAATGCTAAGGCTGATAATTAGCCTGACACCACACATCTAGGCCTACATATTACCTCTTGACAAATGTGTGCATCATAACTTTTTTTCCCAGCTTTTTGCAATGGTAGCTCACATAGTGCATTGCCTGCATTCATTTTGATTTTGCTCTGTTCTGTTTATTTTCAGGGTTGTGTTACGAGAGGAGCCAGTGAGGAGCGAGAGAAGTGAAGAAATAGGTTACACAAATAAGCTACAGCCGAGTAAACTATTGCAATTATTTCCACAACACCACCATAACTTGAGTTCATAATAACACCAGCCATTCAGACTAGCTTGGTCTAGTCAGAAAGGCACGAACTGAGGAAGCCTCTTGGATGAGAGGCGAAACGTCTTCATGGATATATACCAAGTCCAGTTGCACTTGATTCAACTCCTTTGGATAACCATGACCTGGATGAATGAGAACATTCACAGACAAGTTCATAATATGGCTTCTTATTGGGCTAAAAGACATAGAGTCAGCAGATTTTTAAGGGACATAGAGCAGGATATCCTTAACAAATATGATGAAACCATTGATAATTCAAGTGCAAATTCACCTACTTTTGCACACACAACTTCTCCTCCACAGCCTCTTCTAAGTGCCTGCTAGATACACCACCATATCCCATATACAAGGGGATAGTGTTCACATCAAAACCTCAAATAGTTTACTGGGTGCTGAGTGTAGCAGTGCAACTGGGGATGCTGAGTGTAGCAGTACAGCTGGGGATGATCAGGTTGAATCAGATTCTTCCTCTGACTCTGACAACTATGAGCCTAATCAGGATTTGCTAACAAGGAGCCTACAATATTGGGCTACCACCTATTCAGTCTCTCTAGTTGCACTGTCTGCTCTGCTATGCATCTTAAAGATATTTCACCCTAAGCTCCCTAAAGATGGACGAACTTTGCTTGGGACACAAGCTCATGTTCCAACTACTAAAATAGAAGGTGGCGAGTACTATCATTTTGGGTTGGTGAAAGGAATACTTTCACGGTTGAAATGTTTGAGTTTACCAGTGAACCTTAGAACTCTTACGTTACAATTCAACATAGATGGTCTCCCCCTCTTTAAAAGTTCGAAACTTCAGTTCTGGCCTATACTTGCAATCCTCAAATGTGATTACACTAAGTCCCCATTTATTGTTGGTATCTTTTGAGGTATAAGCAAACCAAAGAGTGTTTTTGAGTTTTTTTGTAGCAATTTGTTAAAGACCTTAAAAATGTACTGGCGAATGGCATCGTTTATAATGGTAAGCAATTGAATGTACTGGTTTCCTCGGTTGTTTGTGATGCTCCAGCCAGAGCTTTCATTAAGAATACTAAAGCACACAATGGATATTCAGGATGTGACAAGTGTCATGAAGATGGTGTGTGGAGGAAGAAAATGACATATCCTGAAACAAATGCCAGGCTCAGGACAGACTCTAGCTTTGCTGACATGATTGATGAGGGACATCACTTTAATCAGACACTTGGGCCTTTGACAGGGACACTAAAGATGGTGTCTATGTTCCCGATTGATTACATGCACCTCTGGTGTCTGGGGGTAACAAGAAAACTGTTGCATATGTGGTTAAAGGGCAAAAATCTGGCTACTAGGCTTTCTTCACAAACTGTAAACATAATTTCAACAAAACTGCTGGGGCTACGTTCCCACACCCCTTGTGATTTTAATCGTAAGCCAAGGGATCTAACAGAGCTGGATCGTTGGAAAGCTACTGAGCTGCGGTCCTTCATGTTGTACTGGGGTCCTATAGTTCTGAAGGATTGCCTTCCGAATTAGATGTATGACAACTTTATGTTGTTTTCAGCTGGCATGTATTTGTTCTTGCCCCCTGGAATTTCTGATTAAATGGTTGAATTTGCACATAAGTTGATGCTTTCCTTTGTGGAACACTTTGGGGAGTTGTATGGCAGGGATGAGATTGTGTTCAGTGTACACCAGCTTATTCATTTAGCTGATGAATACAGACGATTTGGACCTTTAGATAATATTTCAGGATTCCCTTTTGAGAACTACCTTGGCCAAATTAAGCATCTTTTACGCAAGCCACATCACCCTCTACAACAGTTAGTCAAAAGGTTGTCAGAAAGTCCACATGTTGAGGCTCCTTTCCCAACCGATGAACCAGCGGTACACAAAATCCACACAGGTGGTCCTCTTCCCCAACATTTCAGTCCTGCCCAACAGTACATAAAAGTCTCCACTAATCGCTTTACCTTGTCCACAAAGGAGGGGGACAATTGTATTGGGGTGGGAGATGGAATTGCATTAGTGAAGAATATAGTCCAGACAGAAGATGATATCTATGTGATATACAAAAGGTTCAGACACCAAGAGTCATATTACACTGATCCCTGTGAGTCGTCATACATATAGGTACATACAAGGTCAGTGAGTTGCATGATGGCATAGGGACAAGTAAACTTAGTTACTTGTTTGTTTGCATTAGCCTGGCGTCGCCATCCTGATCACGTGCGTTCACATTCTGCTCTCCACAGATCGGTGTGGACTTTCTCCCATCCACATCGATTTGCAGAAACCAAAATCAACTTGCTCTCTTGGCGTCAAATATTTTGTTATGCTGATTGGCTGAAGGGCCTTTGTCTGTCAAGGAAGTACTCCTGCCCACTAAAATAGGTCTGGGTGGAGAAAGTCCAGACTGATCTGTGGAGAAAAACAGAATATGAGCTTGCGTGATCAGGATGGTGTAATGTCCACAAATACACGGGGCGACTGTGTGAACGAATAACTGGGGCTTTATTTTATCCCTCTCGTTCTGTCGTTCACACATCCATGCTGTGTCCTGCATACATGCTTGTTTCTCCCTCCTACTTCTGTACTCGTCCCATAACCCCTTGCTTCTCTTAAAGAGGTATTCTCTATTAAAGTCTGAACATCACAGATGGTGGTGCCAGGCTAAGTTTGCATCCCAATAAACTAGGGTTAATACTTAAGTCACTTTGGAATGGAACACATTATAATGGACTTATAGAATTTATGAAGAATATGATGCGCAGGATGCCAAGCAGTGTCCAGACGCCATCGGAACAGTCCAGGACCCAAGCCACGCAACAACCATCATCATGTAAAGAAAAATTATATGCATTTATAAGCTATATAAAAAGAAAATTGATGAGGCAATGTGATTAATTTTTACTAAGGCCTATGGTCTTAGTAAAAATTATAATTTTTACTGAGGCTTGTGGTCTGTAGTCTTTTGATCTTTGTTTTAATCCTTTTTTTGTGTGTTGTTATTATCTAGTGTAGTGTCCTTTGGTTCCTTGAAAAGCGCTATACAAACTACGTTGTTGTTTCAGTGCTTCAGTGTTTAAAAAAGAACTTTCAAATGCTCTTGCGATATTTAAAAAGCTGTTTTTCAAAATTTCAGTGTTTTAAAAAGCTATTTCAAATTTTTTTTTTTTTAGTATTTTAAGGCCCATGCCTAGTGTCTACATCCTCCATTGCTTTCATATCTGCACACAAGAAGGAGCACACAGACACACACTCTCACACCTGTACACACACTCATACACACGCAAACAGTAAAAATATGTGTGTAATGAATTGTTTGTTGATAAACTGTGTTACTTGAACATTTTTCATTGGGCTCCTGAATTTCTTTGTGTGTTCCTAATTTTTTTCATTTAGGAGCACACGTAGTCCTTGGGAAAAAAGTTAGTGTAGTGCTCTGGGTCACACTAGAACTACTTGGTTTTAAATGTCCTGCCCACTGGCACTTGTCGTTATTGAAACGTCATAATCAATTTTTCATCTATTTATTTTCAAGTCTGCTTGGGTTGTTAAACCAAATGACCATGAGTCACAGATCATCTTTAAAATGTACAGTTATCTATAAACCACTAATGTGTACTGTGTGTGTGTGTGTGTGTGTGTCCATGTGTGTCCATGTGTGTGTGCGTTTGTCCAGGATGATGCAGCACATGCTCCAGCACTCTGAATTCGGGGAGGTGGGCGGAGAGGTGGAAGGCTGCTGTAAACACTGCTACCGCCTTTTCTCCTCCCCCACTCAGCTCGCCACTCACCAGGCACAGGTCCACGGCCCCACACTCTCCTCCTGTAAGCACCACCTGCCTCCTACCCTCCTGCTGACCTGTCACCTCTGTTTTGTTACTGTTCAGAGACTTTTAGTTCTTGTCGTTCTGATGACCCATCCATTTTTCTATTTAATGGAAAAATGCATAAGGCTCTCACCAGATCATATTTAACTGCATCCAACACCTTTTTTGGGGGGGGGGCCCCCTTTTCTTCTCCCCAGTTGTATCCGGCTAATTACCCCACTCTTCCGAGCCGTCCTGGTCGCTGCTCCACCCCCTCTGCCGATCCGGGGGGGGCTGCAGACTACCACATGCCTCCTCCAATACATGTGTTGTCACCAGCCGCTTCTTTTTACCTGACAGTGGGGAGTTTCACCAGGGGGATGCAGTGCATGGGAGGATCCCGCTATTCCTCCCAGTTCCCCCTCCCCCCCCAAACAGGCGCCCCGACTGACCAGAGTAGGTGCTAATGCAGCGACCAGGACACACGCGGCTTCCCACCCACAGACACGGCAAATTGTGTCTGTAGGGATGCCCGACCAAGCCGGAGGTAACACGGTGATTCGAACCGGCGATTCCCGTGTTGGTAGGCAACGGAATAGACCGCCATGCCACCCGGGCACCTCAACACTTTTATTTGACTACCTTTCTTTCCATTCGTCCACAATTACACTATTTTTGTCTGTTGAGATGGATTTTGGTTTGAAGCACCAATAAAAAAGGGAGAAAATCACTGGCATTACCTAGCGGAGCTTAATTTAATGTCATGTTTCATGTCTGCTCTGACTCTTCATCACCTGTCATGACAGTATCACTTGCTAACGTAGTGTTCCCAACCCAGTCCTCAAGGACCCCCTATCCTGCAGATTTTCTTTGCAACCCTGAATAAGTAACTGTTTGTAGTTATTCAACCAATCAACATGAGCGTCAGATGTTGCACACCTGGCATAATTAAGTGCTATGAGATGATTGGTTGAGTAAGTACAAGCAGGGCTACCTATGCAGGGTTACAATGAAAATCTGCAGGATAGGGGTCCCTGAGGACTGGGTTGAAAACCATCATGTATGTAGAAAAATATATATTTATTACGTGTCAGATTACCACTTGCTCGGATCCATGTTTCACAGGAAATACAGGTTTGTCATCTGCAACACTGCTTTTAGCATCATGTCTTTTAAGTGACTGGCTAATATGATCCAAAAGTCTCATTCATTTCCAATCAGCTCTACCCTACCTCTGTAGTTTTTCCAAAAGAAGATGATTTAAGATAAGCTGCGTTTGAATAAATACTCAACTTTTCTCTCCAGGTTAGGAAAAACAGAAATAGAGACATTTATCTGCAATGCTAAGGAAGTTACAGTGATGTTTTTGTTAAAATCGACCCTGAACAAGAAGTACCGTGTGTGACGTGTGCCCTGTTTCCTCCCAGGTATATGCATGATCTGTGAGTGGGCGTTTGAGAATGATTCTGCCTTCCTAAACCACATGAAGTCCAACCACAAGCCAGGAGAGATGCCTTACGTCTGCCAGGTGAGTGACCTTTGACCTAAGACACTGTCATCACCACCACAACCCATCCTCTCCACCTTGAATCCCTCCATATGACGTACATGGCCTCTAATGTAGACTGCCAGGTTCCTGTATGTATGCAAAAGACATACTTGCCTATAATGACGTTCAAATTTGTGTAATTTGTGAACCGAGTTGTTATGAAAATGCAAGTTTCTTTTTGTTGGATAATTTTTAACAGGAGAGTGTGATATGAAGATCAGAACCAGAATCATCTTTATTGGCCAAGTATGTTTGCACATACAAGGAATTTGACTCCGGTTTAGTGGCTTTCAGTGTACTTACACAGACGTGATGTGTAATGATTTTTTTGAAGGTATTGATGTAGTCGTTCCTGTGGTTGTGTTGTTAGGTGTGTTCCTATCGCTCCTCATTCTACTCGGACCTCTACCAACACTTCCTGGCCTGTCACCATGGCAGCCGCTACCTTCTGTGTGTCTTCTGTCTGAGAGTGACACGAAACCCTGTCTTCTACCAGCAACACATCCTCCGACACAAGGTACTACACACACACACACACACACACACACACACACACACACACATAATCCTGCTAATCTTTGCCAGTTGTAGGAACATCTGAAATCTACTTTTCCATTGGTCTGTGGAACTGTCAGTCTGCAGTAAACAATTCAAGTCAGATTTATTTGTATCATCCTAGATCACAATTTAGTTTGATGACTTTACAACCAGGGCGGCACGGTGGGGCAGTGGTTAGTGTGGTCGCCTCACAACAAGAAGGTCCTGGGTTTGAGCCCCGGGGTAGTCCAAGCTTTGGGGGTCATCCCGGGTCGTCCTCTGTGTGGAGTTTGCATGTTCTCCCCGTGTCTGCTTGGTTTCCTCCAGGGGCTCCGGTTTCCTCCCACAGTCCAAAGACATATAGGTCAGGTGAATCGGCCTCACTAAATTGTCCCTAGGTATGAATGTGTGTGTGTGTGTGTATATCGACCCTGTGTGATGGCCTGGTGGCCTGTCCAGGGTGTCTCCCAGCCTGCTGCCCAATGACTGCTGGGATAGGCCCCAGCATCCCTGAGAGCAGGATAAGCGGTTCGGATAATGGATGGATAGACTTTACAATCACACTTTTTATACAATGTACGAGACTCACTATCCTTAAAAACCCTCGATTGAGATAAGGAAGAGGTTCACAGAGAAATAATCTTGCCAGGACATTTTTTTTTTTAGAGAAACCTCATGAAGAGCATCAGAGGAGGGATTCCTCTTCCAGAATGAATAGAAGTAATAGAACAAATAATCAGCAACAGATTTACAATAATCACAATACAAAATGACAAACTGACTATAACTTGTGTACTCATTTAGTGTTTCAAAGAAAGATGACTGCACTCCTCTTTTTACTTCTAAGGTTTTTCTGAACATTCTGGCTCTTGCTGTGACATTGAGACTTTGATCAGTGTGTGTGTGTGTGTGTGTGTTCTCAGGTACACCAGGCTTTTCACTGTAACAAGTGCCGTCTTCAGTTTCTCTACCTGAAAGATAAGATGGAGCACAAACTTCAGTACCATCGCAGCTTCCGCCGTCCCACCCAGCTTGAGGGCCTTCCTTCAGGGACAAAGGTGAGGGGGCAGGGGTCAATAAGTTCATGTTTATCTTTTATATTGCGGTCATTTCCACTCGGAACTCATGAGAGTACTTGGACTTACTGCTGCACAGAATCAGAGAGAGAACAGTTTGGTCCAGTTAATACATATAGTCCTAAAATCACAGTTCCACTCTTGTGGGTTTTACATTCACGAAGTGAGAAACGGGTAGAAATGGTAAATGATAGTAGACCACAGCTTCTATCCTCACACCCTTGGTTCAGATGAGGATGAACTCCACAAAAAAATGGGAGAAACTTCAGAAATAGCATAAGAGGAGGTGTTCCTCTACCAGGATATATATATATGTGTGTGTGTGTGTGTGTGAAGTGGGAGTATGAGCTAACATATTTAGAAATAAAACACCTCAAGACTGACTTAGTGACACAAAACAATGCAAAAAGAAAAAATGACACTGGGACAGCATTTATATGCACAAAGTCTAATAAAATAGACAGATATTAAGGCGACATCCCCACCTTGTTTATTTGCCCACGCTGCATGGACATACATAAGTATAAGTATAGTCAGATGGGGAAGTTTCATTTAAGGGAAGGAGAACATTTGGTTTCAGCCATGTTTCACTTAACCCAGTCATATCAAAACTGTTTAAGAATCAGATTATTTGTTAATAAGGCTTTGGTAGACAGTGATCTGATATTTATGAAACTAAATTTAAGCGTCTTGTTGAAGTGATCAGTAGTAGGCAGAACTTTAGAACGACCACTAGATGAAATATTAATTGGAATTAGACGCCTTGTATCATTAGTTGACCATTTTGAAGACCTACGCTTTGGACGATGTGTGGTCACACTTTTGATCACATTAGATGTTTGGTTCTGTAGATTAGGTGCTTCGTTGCACATTTCACCACTACCACCAGTGGTGGGAATGATTATTAGATTATTATGATTCACACATTTAGGAGAGGAGAGCTTGGGAGCAAAGGGAGATGGTTTCAATGTTATAGACCAAGCTGTCAGTCTAATAATATAAACTATGAAAAATTCCCATACTAGACAAACTAGTTGACTCCACATCCACACTAGGTTTAAACCTAGTAGGCTCTCTAATCACCTGCGACCTGCTGAACTGATCATCAGTGGTCACTCGGAGTCGAGTATAACTGTCCTCCTTCTAGATCCTTGTGGGTCTTCAGGTCAGCATAAGGGCAGTGTGGGCAAGGTGTGAAGATGTGGTTTGGACCTTTCTGGTAACTCGCTCCTTTCTGAGTCTGTGCTTGTTTTCAGCAGCATGGTGGAGGTCATATTTGTAGTGCCTAGCACCCTCATGGACAGCAAGTCTCCAGGCCTCCCTGTTTTTTGCTGCTTGTTCTCAGGTGTTAAGGTCGATGCCAGAACTTTTAATATGGGCCTTGATGTTATTTGTATATTGCTTCTTTTGTTTTGAGGCAAGGCATGAGCTGAGAGTAAAGGACTTGTTTCGGGAGGTGAGAGTCAGACATGCAGAGGACATGGCCAGTCCATCTCAGCTGATGTTGTGTGATGGTGGCAGTTATAGTAGGCATGTTGGCCTCCTTGAGGACACTGAATTTGGTGCGCTTATCCTCCCAGCTGATCTTAAGGATATACCAGGAGCCAAGCGCCGGATGGCATATCTTTTGGGATCATTAGTACACGCAAGCTTCTCCACCATGGCAAAGTGGCGATCCAGAAGGCTGAATGATAAGTCCCTAATGTCAAACTAAACATAGACAGTTATCTATATTGCTAGACAAAAGAATGACACCATCCCACGTAGGGTAAATTCCGTTCACTTTCAGTAGGTAAGGGCAGCCCCAGAAAGAAGGCCAGTCATCAACAAAACAGAACCCCTGCTCATTACAGTTATGAGCCAGCCAGCGGTCCATTGAGATGAGCCAACTGTACATCTCATCATTACCCCTCACGCGTAAGGGACCAGACAATTAATCGATGCCAAAACATCTTTCTGGCCAACTCAAGCATCCTGACTAGGCTGGCTTTTGTGATCTCTGATTGCTTCATCCTAGCATTATTGGTGCTGACATGAGTAACAATGTTGTTGAAAGTAGTGGGACTGTGTGCCTGGGTTCCCTGATTCTCTCTCCGTGATGCCAGCACCCTAAGATTATTCTCTATGTCAGAGACTCTGGCTCCGGGTTAACAGTGAACCAAGGCTGGCGAAGCTAATCTGATATTGCGGGTAATTGTATTCTGTCACTTTCAACATTTGTGCCATTTTTAGAGATGATAAGATTATCATTTGCAATTTTTTTGGCTCTGGTGAAAAGGATTAATAGCTAATTTATGGTTATTGAGTGCAAATAAATTCTTCCTCTGTATTTTAACGCCTTGTTCATGCCATGTGTCACCTGAAGTGATTCACGCCAGAGGAGAATGTTTGCGACAGTGCAGACAAACCAGGAATGTTCACTAAAGAGCCTGGATGATGTTTGTGTGCCATACTTCATAGCTTTTGCCACTGGCATTTTTGGAGCAACAGCCATTTAATGTACTAGCATTTTGTAATGCTCCTAAATCAGGTTTAATTAGATGTTTAGCATGCAATGATATGTTGCTCAATATAACTGTGTTGGATACCATTGTTGGTCAGGCTTCTTCCTCTAAATTATCCACGCGACAACCAGTGTTACACACAAATCTGCAACCGTTGGAAATTTTAATGGTGTAAAGCCAGACCTCCATCTCGTCAAACTCATGGAGGGTATGAAGTAATTCTCGTCAAAAATATATCAGGATAAATGGGCATCCGGGTAGCATAATGGTCTATTCCTTTGCCTACCAACACGGGGATCGCCCGTTTGAATCCCCGTGTTACCCCTGGCTTGGTCAGGCATCCCCACAGACACAATTGGCCATGTCTGCGGGTGGGAAGCCAGATGTGTCCTGGTCACCGCACTAGCGCCTCCTCTGGTCAGTCGGGCGCTTGTTTGGGGGGGGGGCTGGGGGAATAGTGGGATCCTCCCACGCACTACGTCCCCCTGGCGAAACTCCTCACTGTCAGGTGAAAAGAAGCGGCTGCCGACTCCACATGTATTGGAGGGGACGTGGTAGTGCGCAGTCCTTCCCAGCTCAGCAGAGGGGGTAGAGCAGCGACCAGGATGGCTCGGAAGAGTGGGGTAATTGGCTAAGTACAATTGGGGAGGAAAAAAGGGGGGGAACAATATATATATATCGGGATAATGTGATCTAAGAAATCCTGAGGCAGCCACACCATTTTCATTCTGCAGTAAAGCAGTGAAGTGGTGTTATAGCAAAATCTGTGACCAGATTATGTGATGCTGCTTTTCAAACACAATACTTCAGTCAACATACAACTGACAGACAAAGTTAAGTTAAAACATTAGGTTGGAAACAGTCAGTTCATTTTAGAGGCAGGTTAGGTGTGTGGTTAACATTAGTTGTAGCATCTGGGGGCTCCAGAAATTGTACATTTTAAGGGCAGGGTCTCGTAATCTGACGGGTCATAGCTTTTGATGTAACATTCACATTATTTGCAGGTTTCAAGCATGGGGACACAGAGTGAAAACTAAACATAGAATAAACCAGTTTTCACCATGATTGTCTCATTTTTCTACAGACAAACATATGTGCAATTGCAAGATATTCGAGGATGATACAATCGCATAAAATTTCCATGCATAACCACTTAAGAAGTATACAGATTCCACAATTTCTATGACTACTAACAGCAATGATTGTTCCAATTCCTGTATAAGGAATATTTTTTTTAAAATATCTCCATTTATACCTTGTTGTCTCTCTAGGTCACCATCAGGACGTCAGGGAAGACCAGGGTCCAGATGCTGCCAGCAGAGAGCTACTTTCCAAGCCCTGCCCCCCTACTCATCCATCTAACCAACCCCGAGAAGGAGGCCCAGAAACCACCTCTGCTGCCCAAGCTAATAAAAGACACTCCCAAGAAATCCGTCAGCAGGAAGGTCCACGTCAAGAGGTTAGCCTCACCCTGCTAACTGTTAGCATGCCAAAGGTTACAAGGGAATCTGAATATATATAAAAAAAAATTTAAAAAAAGAATGCAACCTTACCCCTTTCTTTTTAATTTTTTTAAAATGCTTGCAAACTTAGGGAGGTCAAGGAAAAGTTATGTGGAGAATGCAAAAGGACCTTCAGGAGTGTTTTGGGCAAATCAAACATCCTTTCCTACACAGCATCATGAGGATAACGTTGACTGATAGTTGTAGTTTTTTCTGTTTTTCAACAGGAAAAACTGCGAGTTGTGACTGCTAGCTGTTAGCTGGCTGGAATATAGCTTCACTCTGTTCGAAATTAACACATTGATGGTTCACCACGGCCTGCTAGCTGTTAGCATTGTGATTGGTAGCTTCACTCTGTTAGCTGTTATCATGCTGATGGTTACTTCACCCTGCTAGCTGTTAGCAGTCCGACGTTTACTTTCCCCACTGCCAGCTCTAGTCAAGTCAGATTTATTTGCATCACAACTTAGTCGGGAAGGACTTAACAGACAGTCAAATCTAGGACAACCTTTATCCTTGGGCCCTCAATTCAGATGAGGAAAAACACCACAGAAAAAACCCTTGTCAGGAAAAAAAAAAGGGGAGGAACATTAAGGAAGGCCTCAGAGGACGGATCCTTCTACAAAGATGGCTAGACGTGCAGCAGAATAGACGTATTAACAGATTTACAATATACACAAAATAAGGCACACAATGATTATACAAGTTAGAGCGAAATAATGCAGAACACGTATACGGTTAATTACATAATTAGGTCTCTGTACCAGTCTGACGGCTAGCTTGCTTCTGCTACCATTTTGCTTCCTTCTGCTAACTGTTCGCAGGCTGGTCCACAGATACACAATGCAGTCGAAAAGAAAAGTGCAATGTGATATGGGAAATGCTTATTAAATTATTGTTAACTACTGTGCATTGTATATCCATGCGGCAATAAATTCAATATGTGAATCACATCATGAATTGATTATATAAGACAAAACATTTTCTTTTTCATATTTCCTTTTCATGTTTGGCATAAAATGTTTTAGATCTGCTATTTCAGAGTTATATGTTAATGAGGAAGTGTGTCCCTCTGTCCATCAGCGCTATGGGGGGAAATCTTATTTACTTCTAAAAAAATCTATGTCTTGGGGCGTCCGGGTAGTGTAGTGGTCTCTTCCGTTGCCTACCAACATGGGGATCGCCAGTTCGAATCCCTGTGTTACTCCGGCTTGGTTGGGCATCCCTACAGACACAATTGGCCGTGTCTGCGGGTGGGAAGCTGGATGTGGGTGTGTGTCCTGGTTGCTGCACTAACGCCTCCTCTGGTCGGTCGGGGTGCCTATTTGGAAGGGGGTGGGGGGAACTGGGGGAATTATCCTCCCACATGCTACGTCCCCCTAGCAAAACTCCTCACTGTCAGGTGAAAAGAAGCGGATGGCGACTCCACATGTATCGGAGGAGGCATGTGGCAGTGTGCAGCCCTCCCCAGAATGGCAGAGGGGGTGAAGCAACAATCGGGACAGCTCAGAAGAGTGGGGTAATTGGCCGGGTACAATTGGGGGGAAAAAGGGGGGGAAATTAAAAAAAAATCTATTTCTGATTTGAACTTAACAATTTCACAGATTCAATTTATTGCGGCGTTATTATTCCAAGCACTGGAATTACCAATGGAGCATTAATCATTCAACAATTATGTTGAACAATTTGACGTCAGCCATTTCTGTCTTCAGTATTCCAAACCTTTCGGTATTAGCTTAAATGACTTCATATTAAAACTCAATTTTTCATATCAAGGCTGTTTAATTCTCTTACACTGTGAAGCCCAGTACACCATACATATAGTAAATTACCTAAGCTTTGAGCAATGACCAACTATGTATGAACATGTGTGAAATTAACATGGTTATAATCTGTCCTTTTTTCCAGCAGGGAGTGTTATGACATACAACTGTGTATGGAATGCAGTACAGATGCCTCAGACCTGACAAACCACTTCCCTACACATGTCCATTGTCTGCTGTGTCCCTATGGAACCTGCTGTTCTAGAGCATACGCATCCCACATGGTCGAGTAAGAATACAGTACTGACATAGTTCTACAGTGTACACATACACAATAACACAGTACATACTTACACATAGCAGTAGCTCTGACTGACTAGCATAGTACCACACTACATACTGACACACATGGTACACAGACAACAGGACCACTTAACAGAGCAGCACAAACTGACACACATGGTACATAGACAACAGGACCACTTAACAGACTAGCATAGTACCCCAACACAAACTGACACACATAGTACACAGACAACAGGACCACTTAACAGACTAGCGTAGTACCACACTACATACTGACACACATGGTACACAGACAACAGGACCACTTAACAGACTAGCATAGTATCCCAGCACAAACTGATGCACATGGTACACAGACAACAGGACCACTTAACAGACTAGCATAGTACCCCAACACAAACTGACACACATAGTACACAGACAATAGGACCACTTAACAGACTAGCATAGTACCCCAGCACAAACTGACACACAGTACAGAGACAATAGGACCTCTATCAGACTTGAAGAGTACTACATATTTTGGTCATATTGACAAAAACAAATGTAACAATAGCTAAGATAAATTTGACTGACCAAACATTATTTTGTCATTTCAGCAATCACGTACCTCGTTGTAAAGACAAAGGACCGCCACTGCACAGGCAGCCTCCTCCCTGGTAATCTCCTTTCTCACCCCATCTCTTCCTGTATTTAGTTTCCACTTAGATGATTTATATTTTTTCAAATGTTCAGTAATCCCCCTCCCCCTCCACAGCCCCTTCCAGCTGCAGTGTTCATGGTGTGACTTTGTCTCTCGGACTGCAGACCAGATGGCAGAACATCTGCAGCTGAACCCAGAGCATGGCTCCAGTACCTGTCGGCTCAAGAGTAGGTGTCTCTAACATTCCAAAAACACTTATCGAACCATTCTAGGAAGAAAAATCCCCTCCCTGTGTGAAACTGATTTTTCACAATCTCCAGTATTCTGTCCACAAAGGCCTTGTGTAAGAGGAGAACTTGATTTCCCAACTATCCTTTGAAGAACCACTGGTTTCGTGAGCTGTCAATAATTTCCTGTGAAAGGTGCCTGTCCTTTGTCCTTTTTTCATATTGGATTAATTTTAGCTGATATGGTGATTGGTTGCATTTGGGCAAAAACAATCAACCTTATACATGCTAAATATATACAGATATATAAATAATATAGTTTATATAAATATTGTACACACAATTATATGCACACACATCTTTTATGTGTTGTCCTGAATGGTTGGTAAGTCCTGACACTGAGTACTTAACCTAGTAAAAAGCAGGACAGAGTATGTTTGGCGACATTTAGTTAGTCATTTCAGACCTTGAGATTCTTTTCCATATCAATAGCTATATTCCAAAGCAAAGGAATCATTTAACAGAAATAAAAAGAATAAATAGACTGAAATGAATCAAACACACATCCAAATTAACGCTCTTGCCACTGCATTTCCCTCATGTCCTTTCTAAAATTCTGTCATGTCCTGATTTTGTAAATTATTATAGTCGTTAAAGATTTTTTACATTGTTGAAAAGGTTTCTTTCTGAAAATTAAACACTTAATGTGTTGTTCATAACAGGGACTGCCAGCCAGTGCAGTGATGACATAGCTTTTTTGTCTGTTTATTTCAGTGGTGATTGTTTATTGTGCCTGATGCAATCTAAGGTCCCTTGGAAGATTAATGGTTGAATAGTTTCTTCTTTTTCTCTCAGTATCTGAGGAACCAGACCTTCAGTTCTTCCAGGAAGAAGAAGAGAAAGATAGAGACTTGGGTCCACATGATAACCTTCCAGAACCATCTTGGACTTTAGCGGAGCACTGGAAGGAGGCTACAGAGAGCACTTTCACTGCTAAGATGTTCACACAGAGCAGTGGACCTTGCCATTACCTCCCTAGGAACAGCGACGCCATTGACTACTTCAACTTGCTCTTCCCCTCCTCCCTGATGAAATTGATCACCAATGAAACTAACGCCCATGCCAAGACCTGCCTATTCTTGGGCACTGGCTCCCCAGGCTGGACCCCGGTCACTGAGCATGAGATCAGAGGTTTCATGGGCCTGGTCATTCTGATGGGGATCAAGAACCTCCCCGATCCAGCACACTACTGGTCCTGGACTCACCATGACAACAGCTACACATTCTACCGTGCCATGAGTTTCAAACGCTTCAAACAGATTGCCGCCAACATCCGCATGGGCAGTTTCATCACCGATGAGTATCGTGACAACATTAACCCCAGCGATACGCTACACATCTTCAGGCCAATGCTGGACATCTTGAGCAGCGCCATGTGGGATGCTTACCAACCCAACTGCTGTCTGACTGTCGATAGAGCACTGCTGCCGGGCCTGGAGGAGGGGCAACCAATCAAGGGGAATCCAAAGACCCAACCTCAGGTCTGGCTGCTCTGTGACTCCAAGTCTGGCTATTGCCACAGGTTCTCCATCCAGATGGGAGAGAGGAGGCACGAAGAGCTTGGCTTCAGGGTGGTGCCCCCACTGGTGGAGGGTCTGCAGGAGAAGCATCACCAGCTGTACCTGGCAAGCTCACTGGCCTCAGTGCCTCTCATGCAGAAACTTCTGGACCAGGGCATCTATGCCTCCAGCTCCTTTCCCCCCCAGAGTCCCATCCTGCCCAGGGAGCTGTGGCAGGAAGGCACGCTGGACAAAGCAGGGGACTTCCTGCAAAGACAGTTTGGCCCCTTGCTGACCACCCGCTGGAAAGATGCCAAGGAGATGGGTTGCCTGTCAACCAATGCTGCACCCCGGCAAACTGACACAGTGTGGAGAAGATCTCAGTCAAAACCAGGCGAGCTGGACCCCATCCAGCGCCCCATGGCCTTCCGCCTCCTGCAGGAGAACATGCGAGGAGTCGACATCTGCAAGCAGCTGCTGGCCTGCAACCCGCTGGGAGGAGTTCCACTGGACCGACACTGGCGTACTCTCTTCTGGTTCTTGGTCAACCTGAGCATTGTTAACGCCTTCATTGTGCTGCGGGAGAGCCGCAAAGACAACCCTCCCTCCTGGGTGCAGGACAACCTCTTCTCCCAGGTCAACTTTCGCAAGCGGCTGGGGAACCAGCTGGCCAAGTGTGCCCAGAAATACTTTGAGAACGTGGAGATTGCTGTTTCTCGTGGCATGAGGGGTGAGAAAGTTGACGAGCCAGTGAAAGATAGACATAAGATGGGGAAGATCAGCATTATCTCCAAGAGATGCAAGAACTGCAACTTGAGGAACATTCGCCATGAGAGTGTGTATGGTTGCGTTATCTGCAGAGCAAACCTGTGTAAGCAGCCAAACTGCTTCTGGGAATATCACGGCATGTCCCCTGTCAACAAAGGTCAGTCTGTTTTCCTACTAAATATGTCAAACGAGAGTGGCAAAGTATAACTGTATTGTCCCATCATAGTCAAGTTAAGTTGATTTATTGATGATAGACTTTTCAGGCATGCCATAAGAGATACCACACTGCTATGTTTTCCTCAAAATAGAAACATCTATGTTCTGATAGTAAAACAAATTAAAAACTAAAGTGAATTGGTGTTTTCCTGTCTAAAATACTCTTTTATATAAACTTGTTTATTCTCCACAGGATCAATCAAAATTGGATTTATCAGAGACAGAATAAGGTAATAATTTCACAGATATCTCTAAGTTTTCCCTGAAGCATCATTTTCTACATTGCTTTGACATTTTTGAAAGGCATCTTTATCAAAACATGAAACCAGTGATTGCCATTTGTAGCATTTTGAAGCTATGGTTATTTTGATATGACGTTTATTCGTATATTGAAATTTATTTGTGGAAGAAAAACTCCTTGTGATAGATCAGCACAACGTGATTGATTCGTGGGGCCTTGAAATTGATAAAATATTATTGACCTGGCACAATATTTTAATCTAAATGACCTAGGGGCACGGTGGCCCAGTGGTTAGCACTGTTGCCTCACAGCAAGAAGGTCCTGGGTTCAAACCCCAGGCTGTCCCAGATCCTTTCTGTGTGGAGTCTACATTTTCTCCCCGTATCTAAGTGGGTTTGCTGTGGGTGCTCCAGTTTCCTCACACCATCAAAAAGACATGCATGTTAGGGTTGATACTTCTGTCTGTGCCCCTGACCAAGGCAATGGAAACAAGAACTGGAGTTGGTCCCCGGGCGCTGCAACTGCCCACTGCTCCTATACAATAGGATGGGTTAAATGCAGAGAATAATTTCATTGTAAGAATACAATTCGTTGTAAGAATACATTGTCGACTAAAGTGGCTTTCATTCATTCTTTCGTGTAACGGTGCTAGTTGTTGCACCAGAAAACAGGTGAATCATTTGATCAACTTTTCACAAAAATTAATGAGAAAGAAACAGATAAAAAGAGGCATTGATAATATACCAGTGTTTCAGAAAACAATGAGGGACGTTTTTGGCAGATGCTGTTTAGGGGGTCTTGCCAATTCATCTTCACATTTTTTACATGTTTTTTCTATTTATTTGTGATGATAGTTGAAAATCTTATGGAAAGAGTTAAATGAAATCATTTAAAAAAAACAATCTTTTATTTTTCTTATGAGCTGAGAGAGAAACCAAAGCATGATTAAAAAAAACAAAAAACGAGGTACAGACCGAACCTTGAGTTCAGGTAACCATTACACCCTTGAAATGACTGTTGTAAATATAAGCCAATGCTGATGACTTTTCTGTCCCCATTGCTTCAGTGGGGAAATCGAGCTGGATGATAATCCTGACAACATTGGTGACGCAATGGCCCCAGTAGAGGACCTGGACTTCTCTGATGATGAGAAAATGGATGATTTGGATGAGGTTCTGGCGACTGAATCAACTCAGGAGGCAGAAGAAGAAACCATGGAAGAAGTTAAGCATTCCACAATTCAGCTGACATCAACCAGCCATCAGGGGACAGTTTCCCCATTGGTCAGAGACCGTGAAGATGCCCTTACCGCCCGCCAGCTGAGGATCTCCCTGTTCACTCTGTGTGGTGGAATACGCCAGGCCTGTGAGGACTTCAACATCCAACCACAGCTCATCCACACCTGGCTCAAGGAGGAAAAGAGACGGTTGAAGCAAATGAAGTCTGATCAGGACCCCCAGGCAGAGGGGGAGCAGCTGATGGTGGAGTGGGTGTTGGCCATGCGGGAGCAGCAGCTCCCTATAAGTGAGAACAACCTCTTCCAAAGAGCCGCCATGTTCAGAAAGAAAGGAGCTTTTAGCGACTCATTCCGGATCTCCTATGACTGGGCAGTGAGCTTTATGCTGCGACACCGCCTGGGCTTGCAGAGCCCCGGGAGGAGCTCCACACTGAGCCAAGTTCTGCCCCAAGCCATGGAGTACAAAGCCGAACATTTTACTGAGTTTACCCAGAAGCTCATCCAAGTCCACAAACTTCCAGAGGGTGCTATAGCTGCCATGGATGAACTCTGTGTCTTTATGGACTTCAGCATGATGGAGGGCAGCTCTAGTATAGCTCAGCGAGCTGAAGCCCTGAAGATGTTTGGTTCTTTTCCTCCTCTGCTCACCGTCTACCTGACAGTGCTTGCCAATGGCACCATACTACCAGCACTGCTGTTAGTGAAGGGTCAGTTGACTGACTATGTCTGGCCAGACTCTGTCCTGCTAGAGTCCATCTCAGATAGGTTCTCCTTGGAGCAAGCGTTGGAGCTTTGGACAAAAAAGATCTGGCAGCAACATTTGCCTGATCTGAGCCAGTCCAGAAAAAACATTTTGATTGTGGACAAACACCGGGAACACTTGGCAAACCCATTTCTTGCTGCTCTCAGCATGTCAGGCACCCTCCCAGCAGTGATCCCTGCTGGCTGTGCCTTCCGTCTTCAGCCACTGGATGTCTGCTTTCGGCCTGTGCTGCAGCGCTTCCTCCTCACCCGCTGGGCAAAGTTCACTGCTGAAAACAAACAGGAAGCTATGCCACTGGAGAAACTCCAAATGACTGTCACCCACCTCCTTGTTGACTGGCTGGTGGAGGCCATGAACTGCCTGAAAAACCAACCCCAATTCCTGAAGGAGTCTTTCTACCTGGCAGGTGTCTTTCCAGGGAAGAATGGGGAGGAGGATACTCAAAGCCCTTCAGAGAAGCAGTCCCAGCTCCTTAGCAGCCTGGCAGAGGTCCTGCTGGGTCCTGAGGCCCTGGAGCTCGAGTCACCTGACCAACTGGAGGTAGAAGACCAACCAGAAACACAGGCGAGCAAGGACATTGGAGAGGCTGCAGTCCAAACACAGGAGAATAAGAGGGAAGGAGACACGGAGATGGTAGAGGATAGAAAGGAAAGAGACAAGGAGATTGTAGAGGATAGAGAAGAAGGAGATAAGGAGATGGTAGAAGATAGGGTAGAAGGAGACAAGGAGATGGCAGAAGATAGGAAAGAAGGAGACAAGGAGATGGTAGAGGATAGGAAAGAAGGAGAGAAGGAGATGGTAGAAGATAGGAGAGAAGGAGACAAGGAGATGGCAGAGGATAGGAAAGAAGGAGACAAGGAGATGGTAGAGTATAGGAAAGAAGGAGATCAGGAAATGGTAGAGGATAGAAAGGAATGATATGCGGACACGGCAGAAGATAGAAAGAAAAGAGACAAGGAGACAGTAGAGAATAGAAAAGGGGGACAAGTACAATAGATGATAGGAAATAAGGCGAAAAGGAGCTGGTAGAGGATGGAAAGGAAAGAGACATCTGAGCCCAAACCATAGAGAGGAGAAGTAGGGTGAGAGGAGAGGTTATGAAGGTGGATGAGACACAAATGGAGGATGAAGAGATGGGGGGGGGGGATGTTGAAGGGTGAGGTAGATGAGTAAAGAGGAAGACAAACAGACTCTGCTTACTTGTTCATCTCGAAACCAAAATGAACTTCAACCAGTCGATGGAAAGAACATGAACAAACAAAAGGGTTACCTGATGTTCACGACACCAAACACAAACCTTTTACCTTGGTGCTGATGTACAGAATACTTAAGAGTGCCGTGACACATACAAAATACAAATGCTGTCAACAAATTTCTGTAATTTACATAAATAAAATACAAACTCAACTCTTTGAACTTACTATTGTTCAACATGAATTGCTAGCGACGTCACCTCTGCGGTCTGAATCTTATTAGTGCTTGGTAGCAAACTCTATGAGTTTAAGTGGACGGAAGGCTAGATTAGTGGGTGCGTAAGAAAATATTGATACACTTGGGTATCACGATGTCATCTTTCACAATATTGAATCGATTTTCCAAAACTGCATGGCGGCAGCTTCACTGTGTAGTTTACATCTCTCACCACTAAGAAGCAGGTCCAGTATTGTCAGGGCCGCACAGAACCACAACAACTGACATTGTCAGTGCCACACTAGCGATGGCTCTGATTACTCTGATTTGATGTATATTAATGTGTTTTCTTTAAAGCTACCTGATGTAGTATTTTTATAATAAAATGTTACCCTTTAATTGCTATTAACTTTGAAAATATACCCCCAAGCCCTGATTAAAATATATATATAAAAAAAACTTTACTTGGATTTGCCGATGTGTCAATCGCTGAGCACATCCTGTGCTTTTCTGCAAATACTTACTGATGCACAGGAGGTGATTTTACATATTTATAGACTAGCATTTATCTAATGTGTATATTTATACTAAGTTTGATTTTGTTGGTTATACATAAATGAAGAAAATATAAGAAGTCACAGTGTTGGAAGCCATGATCCCTGATTGTTTTCTTACACCATTCAAGCAACATGTGCTGATGCATGCTCAATAATCCAGGTAAGAAAATCAGTTCATCTGGACACAGCGTTTATTGAGAGAAACGTTTTATCACTCATCTAAGTGACCTCCTCAGTCTAAACTGACTGCAGGTATCCCCACCCTTATAAGCAATACGACCGAAGCATAATGACCGAAACCAACGATCAGTTTCATATGCAAATAGGCGTAACCATTAACTAGAGTTTCAATAGCCATGTGTACTATTCACAGAGGATTTGGGAATGTTTGCGATCACAGCATTGTAAGATGGCGACAGATGTACTCTTAGGCCCCGCCGGTTCAGGGATGGTCATTCCCTCTTCACATAGATGGCCTCTTTTGACTCCTGGTTCAAACCAGCGTTCCTCCCTATCAAGGATGTGTGCATCCTCATCCTTGAAAGAGTGGCCACTGGCCTGTAGATGGCTGTAGACTGCAGAGTCCTGGCCTGATGAGTTAGCTCTCCAGTGTTAGGCCCTCCTCTTGGCCAGAATCTGTTTGGTTTCCCCAAAGTACAAGTCACAGCAATCCTTCCGGCACTTAACAGCGTACACCATATTGCTCTATATTAGCCGGGGGCTCGATCCTTAAGGTGGACCAATATCTGGCGCAGCATGTTTTGGGGTTTGAAAACAACTGAGACACAGTGTTTGGAAAATACGCGTCGCAACTTTTCCGACACTCTCACCACATATGGAATCACTACTGGTTTACGCTTAGACAGCTGTTGCCCTTCTCTCTTTGATCGGCTGGTGCACTGTTCGGGCGTCTTCTTGGCTTTGACAAACACCCAGTTAGGATAACCACACTTAACCAGACCTGTTTAATGTGGGATTTCTCCCCTTCCCCGGCCGCTGTGTCGGTGGGGACGTGGTCAGCTTGGTGGTCCAGCATCCTGATGACTCCTAGGTTGTGTTCCAGTGGATGATGAGAGTCAAACCTTAAGTAGTGATCAGTACGTGTTGGTTTACGGTAAACATCAACAATCAAATGTCCCCCATCACCAATTGCAATTTCACAGTCTTAAGAAGGCCAACCTGTCATTTTTCACATCCTCCCTGGTGAACTTGATGTGGTTGTCCACAGAGTTAATGTGGTTGCTGAAATGTGGTACAGCCTGAGATTTAATTTTAAACCAGGTGAAGTACGTACTTCACATACAGAGGGCAGTACTATAGGCAGAGGCATGGGTGTGCTATGGGTTCCCTAGTCTCACCTATAGAGGCCAACTTGTGTATGGAGGAAGTGGAAAAGAGGGCTCCGATGTCCTATCCAGGGGCACCACCTAGCCATTGGTTCAGATTTGTGGACGACACCTGGGTTAAAATCAAAAATTAAAGCACACTTAACCAGGGCTTGTTTAACGTGGGAGAAATCCCACATAAAACAGGCCCTGGTTAAGTGTGGTCATCCTAACTGGGCATTTGTCAAACCCAGGAAGACACCCAAACAGTGCACCAGCCGACCAAAGAGAGGAGGACAATGGGGGCTTAAGCGTAATGAGTGATGAAGTGTTTCTGTCAACTGTCTCTGGAGAGAGTTTTATCAGGTGACACTTTGTCAGTTTAATGTTTTTTTCAACATGGTGGTGCTTGTCAGCCTGGCTGGGGCCTCCTTGCAGCAGAGATTTAGCAGACGGAGTAGAGCTGAACAGAATCATTATGTTCCGTATCCGAGTACACTTGCGTACCTGCATGTGTTATCTACACACGAGATCAGTGTGTGCTGTGTGCATACGCATATTTCGGAGGAGACGGGCGGTGTTGAGAAATGCCTTTGTTGCATAGCAGTCCACTTCTGGGTTTTAATGCAGTTTTCGCACCTGACGAGAACCGTACCCGAGTACACATGAACTGTGTTCGAGACCACCTTTTCAGGTGGTCGGTATGCAGTGTTCCTGTTACTCAAATGAGCTGGACTTTGGAGTAAAGTGTATTTGGATCCGGTCCTGGGTCCCTAGTGTGAAAGCACCCTTCCCAGATAGCAAAATTGCTGTGGCCCGGACCCGTCCCACACCCAACACTTCATCCTGCCCCCATACTGCGTGGAATGATGGCACTTGGGCGGTCCGCTCCTGTTTGCCAGATCTGGGCCAGAACCAAGCCATAGCAATGCCACATGTGCCACATATTTGCCAAAGGTGGGCCATATTTGTTTTGTGATATTTGGGCCATATTCACCATTTACCACACAGGCCACTTCAGGGTCACAACCAGATTACATGTTGCCAAGAGCACCGCATCTTTGCCAAAAAAGGCCCACATTTGATTTGGCATATTTGGGCCATATTTGCTATTATACATGTGGGCCACTTCAGGCTCACATCCATTTTGTCAGGGCCAGAAGGAGGCCATCAGTGCCACATCATTGCCTGAAGTGGCCCACGTCCGGATGTTATCTGGGTTAAATTTTTTATTTTGGGCAGTGAATTTCAAATGGGTTCCCAGAGGGCCTGCAGTGTACCGCTGGTCTCTGCCACTTAGACCCTTCTGTGTCTGATCTAAAAAACTATGTAGCTGCCTTGAAGATGTAATGGCAGGCGAAGGTGATGAGCTACCTCGCAGAATGTTTTTTTGGAACACTGAAGCTCTCCGGGGGTCAAATGACGCTCAGTTGCTTGGGGTTCCCGTGATTTCCACACAGCTGTCAGATTCACGTCACAGCCAGTGGGCGTTAAACGTTGTTTAGATGAGGATTTTAATGTGCTGACGGAATCTGTTGTTTGCAGGGAGGAGAAATGGCGAAATCTTGAGGAGCTTCTCTAGTCTTATCGCCGAAATGAGTGACCCCCTCCCCCCCGACTCATCTGTTGAAATATGTCTAAAATGGCCATTTCTGGAAAGAGTCCACTTTGACATTTTAAACAAGTTCAGAATTTGAAATTTACTGACTTGTTAAAATTGCACATGTAGTGCAATTGAGGAGTGATCCGTGACAGAGGGCAAATTTAGGTTGGCGTATGATACCATTTTGTCCTGGTTGTGTGAAGAGGAGAGATTTGGTAAGCCATTGGTTTGAGTTGTGTTTCTGTGTTTAGATTAAAGCAGCAAGTCTAAAAAGTTAGATGACATGTCATATTAAAATGTAATGTCCATCGGTACAAATGTAATTGTCCACTACATGGCAGCTTTTAAATGTGAGATATGTGATGACTGTGCTGCAGTGTCTTTGCCACCTTCCCCCAACAGAGAGACGGTTAGAAATACTGGCTGTAAATATTTGACAGTTTTTTCCCCTTTTTTTCTTTTTTTTTGGGGGGGGGGGTCATTTTGTCTGTCTGAGTTTGGAGAAAGAAATCAACAGAAAAGTGTGCACTTGGTCCAGATAAGGCACATCCTGTGTCTTATCCGGATGTGTCTTATCTGGACCAAGTAACCATTCTTTTCATAAACATGCAAAAAGGAACGGCTTCAACTGAAATTTATCAGAAGAAATGGCTTCTCTCCATCCAGTCGAGCCCATCCTGGGAGCTTGTGGTTGAGAATGGGGCGTTTGAGGGAAGCTCCACGCAGTCCTCTGACAAACCTGGACGTTATAATGTACAACGAGATGAGATCTTTGTTAACCTGCATTTTTCCTCTTAAGTCTTTCAATGATGTGAAGAGAAGATTAACTTCATTTTTCTGTTTTCAGTATATAGTCATCCTTTATTCTTCTCAGCAGATCCACTGTCTTCACTATTCTCAGGTCGTTTCCCCCAGTAGTGTTTCTCAAAGTGAGTGAAATAATATGAGATCATAAATTTACGGCTAGGTTAGAATGAATATCAATAGTGGGTTGATGTACTCTGGTACCCATTTATGGCTCAGTGTAACTGATCCCATCCAACAAGACACACAACAGTAATTGATTTTAACGTTTCTAGCTATTCTACTTATTCTTATTATTACTTATTATTATTAATTGTGGAAATCACGACTGCTGTATTCATCTCTCAGGAGAACTACAAACTGTTTGATTAACGTTAACCTTCTTTGTATTGTTTCCAAGATTGGTTTTGTTGTTTTCCGTGAAGTTCCTCATATGACAAACGTGGATTAAATGATGGTGAAACAGAATTCTAGTGGTTGTGTAAATACAGCTGGCATTTGTTGATAATTTGTTAGATAATACTACTGAATCAGCTCTTGGAGATAAAATGATTCATATGGGAGCAAGCAGAACTAAAATATGACCAATCCCAGATAGCATTCGGATGTGGGCCACTTCAATGATGTGGCACTGATGGCCTCCTTCTGGCCCTGACCAAATGGATGTGAGCCTGAAGTGACTCACATGTATAATAGCAAATATGGTGCAAATATGCCAAATCAAATGTGGGCCTTTTTTCGCAAAGATGCGGTGCTCTCGGCAACATGTAACATCTGGATCTTGGCAATATCTGGATGTGACCCTGAAGTGGCTCGTGTGGTAAATAGTGAATATGGCCCAAATATCACAAAAAAAAATATAGGCCACCTTTGGCAAATATGTGGCACATGCGGCATTGCTATGACTTGGTTCTGGCCCAGATCTGGCAAACAGGAGCGGACCGCCCAAGTGCCATCATTCCACGCGGTATGTGGGCCAGATGAAGTATTGGGTATGGGACAGGTCCAGGCCACAGCAGTTTTGCTATCTGGGATGTTGTTTTGTGTGTCACATGTTTGTACTGTGGCGGCACGGTGGTGCAGTGGTTAGCGCGGTCGCCTCACAGCAAAAAGGTCCTGGGTTTGAGCCCCGGGGAAGTCTAACCTTGGTGGGTCATCCCAGGTCGTTCTCTGTGTGGAGTTTGCATATTCTCCCTGTGTCTGTGTGGGTTTCCTCCGGGGGCTCCGATTTCTTCCCACAGTCCAAAGACATATAGGTCAGGTGAATCGGCCGTACTAAATTGTCCCTAGGTAGGTAGGTAGGTAGGTATGTGTGTGGGGCCCTATGATGGCCTGGCGGCCTGTCCAGGGTGTCTCCCTGCCTGCCGCCCAATGACTGCTGGGATAGGCTCCAGCATCCCTGAGAGCAGGATAAGCAGTTCAGATAATGGACGGATGGATGGATGATTTTATCGGGGATTCTACATATCTTTAAATTTTAACGGGGCACCAGACAATTTGAAAACCTACAAGATAGCAACTTTATAATTATTCACCAAATTTTAAAGCTACACTTTGGACTGGGAAATGAAACATTCTGTGATGGCGTTCCTTCCCTCTGGATGAGGGCTTAACTCGAACCGTGATGGATGAAGAAGAGCTGGACTGATAGGGTTTTGGAGGAACCGGTCACAGCGTGAGACTCGAACTCACTTCCGGTTTTTATTTTGCCAACTTCCATCTGGATGACATGCCACCCGAAGACGACACGAAATCACTTCACGGACCGGAAACAGGATCTGTTTTTACTGTCTAGTTATCTGACTCGACGTGTTGCCTCACCGTGACTCTTGGCCATAAAACATAATTTAAGAAACAATTTAAAATTACATAGTGTAAACTACTAAGAAGACACGTTAGCCCCTAGCTAACGGGTCTGACCCTTTAGCTGAGCGGTTAGTGATGTCGCCTTGTGGTGCGGTACCCCCCCCCCCCCATATCGAATCCCGCACCGGGCAAGAAAATAACCGGTTACATTGGTGGCAGCGGTGGGATCCGGAAGTGTGCAGATCCTCAGAAGTCTCTTCGGAGCGCGGGAATAAGAAAGCACGAGGGCGCGCTTCCGGGGAGGGTGACGACTGTAAACTACTAATAAGACACGTTAGCCCCTAGCTAACAAATCTGACTCTTTAGCCGAGCGGTTTGTGATGTCGCCTTGTGGCGCAGTAGACTCGTATCGAATCCCGCACCGGGCAAGAAAATAACCGGTTACAATAGCATGAAAAGTTAAAAATGAAAGAGTTCAAAGTAATATAACTATGTGTATGGTTGATGTTTTATGTGTTTTAGAATGCTATGTCTGTGTGCAACATGTGCAAGTACCAGAAAATGTCAGTCTGTTGGAGCAATGAGACAGGTCTGCAGGAGCAAAATGAGAGCCACCCCCCCTCTTTTTTATTTTTTTTGAGGGGGGGGGGGCGTTTGTCGTTCGGAGGCGGAACTCAGCAGAGAAGCGTGCACTTGTCCAGATAAGACAGAGGATGCTTCACCTTACGTAACCGCTCCTCTCGTAAACACGCCAAAAGGAACGGCGTCTACTAAAACTCATCAGAAATAATTTTGTTTTTGTAACGTGAAATGGCGGAAATAACACGTCACACAACAGATCTCACGGCACCCGGCCACGCTTTCCTCGGTTTCCAGCGGAAACAGAAACTTTCGGTGAAAGTTTCATTCGAAGGTCATCTTTTCCGCAAATGTTCCATCGTCTTTATTGGCTGTGATTGAACGTTGACAGTTGCAAGCCCCGCCCACCTATCGCATCACCGCCCCCCCTCCCCGCTCCGCCCTCCTGACCTGCAGAACATCCGGAGTCCTTCAAGAGCTGCGCGACCGAGAACTGCAGAATGGGTCAGGAGCGTTTGTTTTAAAACTTTTCTTCTCTTTTTCTTCTCCTCCGGAACTAAAACCTTGACGGCGGACGAGCGTCAGATTTATTTATTTATTTACTTATTTATAAACTTTGTTGAAAAGTGCCAGATATTCAGGTTGCGTTTGGTTGGGTCATCGGTTCCCTCGACTCAGTGAAATGACCCATATGGAGATCATATTCGCCACTCTGAAATGAAATTTTGGCGTTTGGGGAAAATTTCACGCCAACTCTTGATCAGATGAAACCTGTCAGATGCATTGCCGTACCTCGGGTCATAGGCTGCGTGCAACATAGAAAAGCTGCTGCTGAATTCACTACGGGATCTGCATGAATTATGCTCATGTAGATGGAGTTCATCCAATTACATATATTTTTCTTTTGGTCTTGTTGCTCTGCCTCGGTCTCCCTTGGTGAAAAGATGCGTGTTGAACAAAACTTAACTTGAGCTAATCCTCAGGTAGAGAAGGACTGATAGAGAATTTATATATCTGTCCATCTGTCTGTCCCAACAAAAAGCTCTGACTAAATAATAATAATAATAATAATAATGTGCACTTAGATGAAACTCACGTGCCTCGTGATTCTAAGGGGTTAAAGAAAAAACAGTTTGCAAAGTTATTCCATAAAACATGGAAACCAACATTGTGATGACTGGTTTCCTTCCCTCAGCTGGCTGCTCAGGTTGTGGACCAGGATACAGGAGCCCTCTGGATGCCATGAAGGGTGAGAGTTCAGCCTGAACGACAGACCTGCACTCAGATTCACACTGCAGATAGAGTTAATGTGCATGATACTGATAGGCACGATGTTAAATGTTTAAATCAGTGGTGTTCAACCATTTGCAGTGGAGAGCTGTGTGTATATAGCTTTGTGTGTTTGTGTGCATTTGTGTATGTGTGTGTGACTACTACTATATAGTGCTGTGTGTGGTTGAGTCTCATGCTTCTTTCAAGATGTTGTCAGTAAAATCTTCTTGGTAGCTCTGGCTGGCAGGTAATATTGCTTGTTTCAAGAAAGCGTAATTGTTTCATGATTATAAAACTTGGTATAAAGAATTTTCACCAAACAGGAATAGAAATCTTATAAGGGGAAACTTGATTTAAGATGATCTTTCCTTTTTTTGGAATGAATGTCTTCAGTCAAGTCCCATTATCATGAAAAAGTACACTTTCTCAAAACAAGCAATACTGTCTGCCAGTGGGGTAAGAAAATTTCACCAGTAATATCTTGAAATAAGCATTAAGACTTAAAACGAGATGAAAACTTTTTGGTAAGCTCGTCTTTTTTTGCAGTGCATGGCACATGGTTTAGTTTCACTGTCTGAAATGTTAATGAGGAATTTAAAAAACATGTCTAACATTAATATTTAAGTCTGGATCGATGAAGTCAGCCTTGAGGAGAGTTTTAGATTTAATGCCTAAACTGGGCTGGTAAGTGAAGGGTTAGCATTAGCATAGGTGAGGCATGATGGGAAACAAGATTCAAGGTTCTTTATTTGTTACGCCTCATTATAAAAGTATAAGAGAGTAAAATTCCCGAGTTTCAGCTCCTCAACACTGCAGCAGCAATAGCAATACTATAACAACAAAACAGAACAAACAAAAAAGCGGTAACAATAATAAATAGTGTGTGATGTAAGGTGTTTTGTGTGTGTGTGTGTGTGTGTGTGTGTGTGTGTGTGTGTGTGTGTGTGTGTGTGTAAACTGATGATCCGCTGAAGACCATAGGTCAGTACCATCAGTCCGGCACCAGGCTTAGTGTCTTTTAATGTTCTTTGTTCAAAAGCCTGGTTGCTTGGTGGAAGAAGCTGTTCCGGAGCCTACTGGTCCAGGCTTTGAGGCTGCGGTACCGCTTGCCTGATGGTAGCAGCTGGAACAGTCCATTGGGCTTTGAGCCTGCGGTACCGCTTGCCTGTTGGTAGCAGCTGCAACAGTCCATAGTTGGGGTGGCTGAGGTTTTTGATAATCCTACGGGCTTTGCTGACACTACGTCCATTGTATATGTCCTGGATGGAGGGAAGCTGGCATCCACTGATGTCCTGGGCCGTCCATCTGCACAACCCTCTGCAGTGTTTTGCGGTTGTGGCCTTGTGGGTAGTACAGGAAACGGTGTCTCACTGAAAACAGGAAATCTGTGAGCTGTCAAAGTTTTTCTATGTTTATAATAGAACCTTTTAGAACTACATGGGACATTGAGACAGCAACTGTTCTGTCCAGAGTATTCATCAATTAGAGATGATATCATCATCATCATCATCATCATCAAAGCTCTGCAGCAGGTTGTCAAGGCGGCCCAGCATATCACCGGTACCTAGCTCCCAGCCATAAAAGACATTTATCACAAATGCTGCCTTCGAAGGGGTCTCAGCATCAGCAGAGATCACACCCACCCCAACCATGGACTGTTCTCCCTGCTGCGCTCTGGGGGGGCGCTACAGGAGCCTCAGAGCCCGCACTACCAGGCTCAAAAACAGCTTTTTTCCCCAAGCTGTTGCCCACCTGAACCTGGCTACCCACTGAATGTCTGTGGATATTTTTTTAAATATTTTGGTACTCGTGCCCTTTTTTTTTAAACTTATTTTTAGCTTTTGGTCTTCATCTGTTTATATCTTACTAGGAAAGGTACCCAGCAAAATGTTCCCACCAAAACAACCAACATGATCTGATCTATATATATAGATACTGTGTTTGCTGTGTTTGTCTATGTCTATCTTGCACTGGTTGGCAAAGCCGCAGCCCTTATTTCATTTTTAACATGTGCCTGCACATTGTTTTTAATTACAATGAATGGAATTGAAATGAATTGAATTGAATCATCATCCCATTCACCTTTGATGGAAACAGAAAGTTTTAGAACTAGTCTTCAGATGGATTTCTTACTAACATGTGGAACCTTGTTTTTTAAAACTGTTTTGTTCCCTTAAGGTCCCCGAGAGGAGATTGTTTATCTGCCATGTATCTACCGCAACACCAACGTCCTGAAACCAGACTACCTTGCTACTGTGGATGTTGACCCCAAATCCCCAACATACTGCCAGGTCTGTGACTTCACTGTCATCCATCATCATTCATTGTGTTACCTCCTTCGATGAGAGATAGCATCTCAACGAACATTTATATAGTGTGAATCTTCAAGATGGCCACTTGAAGCCTTCTGCCTCTGAAATCGCCTCTTTGCTGTAGATGTTTTTTAAAAAGAAAACTTAATTTTGATGCGTACACCAATAGGAATTATATAAAACTTCTATGTTGTTGAAACCTTTGCCCTGAATACACTCTTGGGAGAGAGATCCCTCCTCTGTTGCTCTCCCTGAGGTTTCTTCCTATTTTTTTCTCCCCGATAAAGGGTTTCTTTAGGGAGGTGTTCCTTATCCGATGCGAGGGTCTAAGGACAGGATGTTGTGTTGCTGTAAAGCCCTGTGAGGCAACTTTGTAGTTTGTGATATTGGGCTATACAAATAAAATTGACTTGGCTTTTTCACAGCTGAATAAACTTGGTTGAAAAACATTCAGTTGAATTTGATTTCATTGAACTTTAAGTTAGAGCTGACCTTTTAACCTTTGCCATATGGCAGGTCATCCACCGCCTGCCGATGCCCAACCTGCGAGATGAGTTGCATCACTCTGGTTGGAACGCCTGCAGCAGCTGCTTCAGTGACGGCTCCAAGAAACGCAACCGGCTGATTCTTCCCTCCCTCATCTCGTCCCGCGTCTACGTGGTTGACGTGGGCATGGACCCTCGTGCGCCACGCATCCACAAGGTACAACCACCGATATACCAGAAATAGAAGCTAGCTTCACCTTCATCCTCACAACGCTCCTACTACACCTAAAGCACCAGACCCTACTGTCAGCTCCGCCAGTCACATGTTATGTATTAAGATGATTATTTAGATGATGTCGATGATTATTCAGATGATTAGCACCTTCTGGTTCAACTGGAGCAGGTTAAGATGGCAGCTGAATGGAGTAGTCCAGTTCTGAGGTTTTGTTTTGTTTTGTTTTATTTTTGTTTTTTTGCTCTGTTTCTGTGGTGAAAATGAATGTGTTTTTATTTTGGTTCAACTCCTCAAACAGGATCTTTTTTTTTTAACCCTTTTTCTCCCCAATGGTATCTGGCCAATTACCCCACTCTTCCGAGTCATCCCAGTTGCAGCGCCACCCCCTCTGCTGATCCGGGGAGGGCTGCAGACTACCACATCTCCTCCGATACATATAGAGTCGCCAGCTGCTTTTTTTTCACCCGACAATGAGGAGTTTCGCCAGGGGGACATAGTGCATGGGAGGATCACGCTATTATCCCCAGTTCCCCCTCCACTCCCGAACAGGTGCCTCGGCTGACCAGAGGAGGCGCTATTGCAGCGACCAGGACACACACCCACATCTGGCTTCCCACCTGCAAACACAGCCAATTGTGTCTGTAGAGATGCCCAACCACGCTGGCAGTAACACGGGGATTCGAACTGGCGACCCCCGTGTTGGTAGGCAACGGAATAGACCGCCACACCACCCGGATGCCCCCTCAAATAGGATCTTGAGTCAACACAGCCTTTGGAGATTTGGATGTTTTGTTCTGTGAGAGAAAATTAATCATTAGACCATCGTTTTATGAATTTTAAACCATTAAAGGTGTGCTCTGTAAGATCTCCATCTCCCATCTAGGCAATAAGTCAAGCCAAGTTTATTTGTATAGCCAAAAATCACAAGGTAGTCCCGGAGGGCTTTACGATCAGTACAATATACGACACCCTGTCGGTGTAGTGATGTTTTTGTGGAGTGAAGCTCTGCTCAGTGCTCTGCCCTTGTCTGGTTTGATATTATGGTCTGTGTTCAAATCTGATTTGGAATATCATATTGTAGATTAGCTCCTCTTTCTAAGAGTTCAGCTTCACTCCAACAGAGGAGAAGCAGCTGGAGAGAGGCTGTCAGCCTCGGACAAAATGAGGCTTAAACAAGAATTACCATTGACATTGTCTTCGAAAGATTGAGAAGATTGAGAAGATTGAGAAAAAAGACGGAAATGAAAACCGAGACAACAGTTTATCGACTGTCTGGAGGAAGTGTTTACACTGCTGATGTCCACTTTTAACAAACACTTACCTGCTAACTGGCTACTGATCACCTGTTAAACTGCCAAAAGTCATCAGATATCTAATCATACTGTCACAATGTAGAACCAAAATAATGTGTTCTGTCAGTCCAGCTGTTCTGTTTATTTACCTTTACAATGTCTCGAATGTGGGCGGCACGGTGGCACAGTGGTTAGAGCGGTTGCCTCACAGCAAGAAGGTTCTGGGTTCGAGCCCCGGGGTAGTCCAACCTAGGGGGTCATCCCAGGTCGTCCTCTGTGTGGAGTTTGCATGTTCTCCCCGTGTCTGTGTGGGTTTCCTCCGGGTGCGCTGGTTTCCTCCCATAGTCCAAAGACATGTAGGTCAGGTGAATCAGCCATACTAAATTTGCCCCTAGGTGTGTATGTGTGTGTGTGTGTGTGTGTGTGTGTGTGTGTGTGTGTGTGTGTGAGTGGCGGCCTGTCCAGGGTGTCTCCCCACCTGCCGCCCAATGACTGTTGGGATAGGCTCCAGCATCCCTGTGACTCTGAGAGCGGGATAAATGGTTCAGATAATGGATGGATGGAAGTTGCTACCGGCTAATCACGCTTAATGCATTCACGGATGAGCCTGGCAGTTTTTTTTTACTCATATCAACAGTATTTATGCTTCAAAACTTGTAAAAATGGCCATCCTTTCAGAAGATTATCTCAGTGAACACTACTACTGCTACTACTACTACCTTCGGCTGCTCCCGTTAGGGGGCGCCACTGCGGATCATCCGTTTCCATTTCTTCCTGTCTTCTGCATCTTCCTCTGTCACACCAGCCACCTGCATGTCTTCCCTCACCACATCCATAAACCTCCTCTTTGGCCTTCCTTTTTTCCTCTTGCCTGGCAGCTCCATATTCAGCATCCTTCTCCCAATATACCCAGCATCTCTCCTCCACACATGTCCAAGCCATCTCAATCTTGCCTCTTTTGCTTTGTCACCAAACCGTCCAACCCGAGCGGTCCCTGTAATATACTTGTTCCTAATCCTGTCCTTCTTCATCACTCCGAGTGAAAATCTTAGCATCTTCAGCTCTGCCACCTCCAGCTGCGCCTCCTGTCTTTTCATCAGTGCCACTGTCTCCAAACCGTATAACATAGCTGGTCTCACAACCATCTTGTAAACCTTCCCTTTAACTTTTGCTAGTACCTTTCTGTTGCAAATCACTCCTGACACTCTTCTCCACCCACCCCACCCTGCCTGCACTCTCTTCTGCACTCCCCGTTACTTTGGACAGTTGACCCCAAGTATTTAAACTCATACGCCTTCATCACCTCTACTCCTTGCACCCTCACCATTCCACTGTCCTCCCTCTCGTTCATGCGTAGATTATTATCTCAGAGAACAAAACAATCAAGTTTCTTGACATTAAGTTGACCGTTGACTTTATGTCAGGAGTTAAATTTTAACTCCGCTCAGTTTCTCATGAAGACAGAACTTAAAGAACCCATGGCGGTCTATTATGGTCTCATTATTGCTCTTTTACATTAAGATTATTTGATGTAGATGCTGAACTAGAAAGCCCAGGAGTCAATTACAAATATTACAGCTAAACTCTGAACACTGAAACTGTGGTGATGAACTGGCTTGTGTGTAAAATCTCTTTTCTCTCACATGTTAACACAGCTGGCCTTGCAGCTCAGCCAATATTACACAATATCCAGTGAAACATTGAAAACCACTTGTGCAATAACTTGGGACAGAAAGTTGAAACATTGCAGGCAGACTAAATGTTTTGCTGCAAAAAAATGTGTTTGAGACGAAATGAATCTTCGCCCTTTTAGTATGCACTGTTTGAGTACTTAAAGGTAGAACGAGTAGGATTTGTCTGTTGCGGTTTGTAAACACAATATTCAAAGTTGGCTCCTCCTCCCCGGCTCAACAACACCAGAAGCGTGCGCCCCCTGACTGCAGTGTCCAGCACACATCCCAGTATACAGGCCAACTTCGTGTCGCTCTTCATTCCCATCCTCTTCTTCAGTGCTCTCCAGCAGATGAAAGCCAACCTCAGATTCACTCTTGTTTTGGAACGAGCTTTGTTCACGTGGTGTTTTGCCTTGCTATATTTGCGTCTTTTTGGCGCTGTGCAGGCCATTGTCATAGCTTCATCTTGAATGCGTGCTTACGATCTTGATCTGGAACCTGGTCACTATGTTTTTTTAGAGTCACGCTGTCCAAAGGTTAATGCCCAGAAACGTCTCATTCCCAGAAAAATGAGAATAATAAGAAAATACAGGCAGAGGACAGGGTCTCTGCAGATACAGACACTGACACACATGACTAGTGATGATAAGTGATGATAGAGAAGGATTATTTTTGTATTAGTCTATAGATTGATTTTTAGGAAAATCCTACTTGTTCTACCTTTAAACAAGCACTTCAGTCAAACCTGTGTCCAAAAGTGAAAGCACAGATGTCAGAGAGTTGCATAGCCCAACATCACAAATTATAAATTTGCCTCAGGGGGCTTTACAGCAATACAACATTCTGTCCATTCTGTCCTCACATCAGATAAGGAACAACTCCCTAAAAAACCTTTAAACAGGGAGAAAAAATAGGAAGAAACCTCAGGGAGAACAACAGAGGAGGGATCTCTGTCCCAAGATGGACAGATGTGTAATGGATGTTGTGTGTACAGAATAAAGCAATTTACAGAATACAACATTGAAAGAGGATAACATGATTATAATGGAATTATAAATTATATGAAGAATATGATGAGGAGGATGCCAAGCAGTGTCGAGATGTCACCGGAACACCCTAAGACCTGAGCCATGTGACCACCATCACCATGTAGAATGCGACTTGATTGATTGATTGATTGATGTAGACTTGGCAGGAGGATAGACTACACATGCACACGGGGGAGACTCACATCACACCATTCAGCATCAGCCATAGACAGGAAAGACCGAATTTTAGTTATGTTATATAAGTGAAAAAAGGCAATCTTGATGATTTCTTTAATGTGCTTATCAAAGGAAAGGTTTGATCAAACGTAACACCAAGATTTTTGGCTGCCACACTTATTGAAATCACAGAGTTGCTGAGTGTTACTGTTACTTGATCAAATTGGTGTCTGTGTCTAGCAGGGCCAACGACCAGCATTTCAGTTTTATCCAAATTTAAAAGCAGGAAATTTAGTGACATCCATTTTACCACAGCAGCCAAGACGGCCTCTAAATTAGCCATTTGGGTACGATCACTAGACCTTTTAGGCACATACAGCTGAGTACCATCCACATAGCAATGGAAATTTATTCCATAACTGCATATAATTTGGCCAAGAGGTAAAATATAAAGAGAGAAAAGTAGAGGGCCAAGAACCAAGCCCTGAGGTGTGCCATGTTTAGCATCAGAGAATTGTAATGTAATATTATTATAGCAGACACAGTGTTCTTCCAAATAAGTAGGACTTAAGCCAAGAGAGAGCTAAGCCAGAGACACAAAAATTGCAATTTATTATTTCTAATAGTATACAGTGATCAATGGTGTCAAAGGCTGTACTGAGGTTCAGTAGTAGAAGCACACAAGTAGAATCAGAGTCCATAGCTAGTAGAAGATTGTTCACCACTCTTGTCAGAAGAGTTTCAGTGGAGTGATAGGCACTGAAAGCTGATTGAAAAGGTTCATATAGATAGTTTTCTTCTATATGGATTGAAAATTGTTGATACACAACTCTCACTAGTACTTTAACAAAGAATGAAAAATTACAGACTGGTCCATAGTTATTAAGAGACCCTAGTTCAAGGTGCAGTTTCATAAATAGAGGTTTGACCACAGCTGTCTTAAAACTGCTGGGAACAGTGCCAGTAAGTAGTAAGTGATACATTAACAATGTCTACCATTGTAGGTCCCAAGAAAGGCCAGCAGTCTTTAAATATTTTTGCTGATAAAGAGTCAAGTAGGCAAGTAGTTGGTTTAGATGGTCCAGTTGAGCCTATCCTGGGAGTTTGTCATTGATGATGGGGTGTTTTAGGGGAGCTCTGACAAACCTGGATGTTATAATGCACAGCCAGATGAAATCTTTGCTAACATGCACTTCTCCTCTTAAGTCTTTCAAGGATGAAGAGAAGATTAACTTCATTTTTCTGTTTTCAGTATATAGTCATCCTTTATTCTTCTCAGCAGATCCACTGTCTTTACTATTCTGAGGTTGTTTCTTCCAGTAGTGTTTCTCAAAGTGAGTGAAATAGTATGAGATTATAAATTTACGGCTAGGTTAGAATGCTGACATCATGAATATCAACAGTGGATTGAAGTACTCTGGTACCCATTTATGACTCGGAGTAACTGTGATGCCATCTAACAAGACATACAACAGTAATTGATCTTAATGTTTCTAGCTATTTTACTTATTACATAATCATGGGACATCATGACTGCTGTATTAATCTCTCAGGAGAACTACAAACTGTTTGATTAACGTTAACCTTCTTTGTATTAGTTCCAAGATTCGTTTTGTTGTTTTCTGTAAAGTTCTTCATATGACAAACTTGTGTTATATGATGGCAAAACAGAATTGTAGTGGTTGTATAAATTCAGCTGGCATTTGTTAATAATTTGTTAGATAATAATACTGAATCAGCTCTTGCAGATAAAATGATTCATATGGGAGTAAGCAGAACTAAAATATGGCCAATGTGGTTTTGAGTGTCACATGTTTGTATTGGGGATTCTACACATCTTTAAATTTTAACAGGGGCACCGGACAATTTGGAAACCTGCATGATAGCAATTTTATAATTATTCACCTAATTTTAAAGCTACATTTTGGACTGGGAAATGAAACATTAATTCCCTCTGGATGAGAACTGACTGGAACTGTGATGGATGAAGAAGAACTGGACTGATAGGGTTTTGGAGGAACCGGTCACAGCGTGAGACCAAACCACTCGAACTCACTTTGTTTTTATTTTGCCATGTTGTGTCACTGAAATCAACTTCCATCTGGATGACAATGCCAATTGAAGACAACACAAAATCACTTCATGAATCAGAAACAGGATCTATTTTTACAATCTAGTAATGTAACTCAGTGTGTTGCTTCATTGTGACTCTTGGCTGTAAAACATATTTTAAGAAACAATTTAAAATTACATAGAGTGGAAAGTTAAAAATGAAAGAGTTCAAAGTAATATAAATATGTATATGGTTGATGTTTTATGTATTTTAGAATGCTATATCTGTGTGCAAAATGTGCAAGTACCAGAAAATATCAGCCTATTGGAGGCAATGAGACAGGTCTGCAGGAGCAAAACACATTCTGTTCCTAAGTAGGAACAGTTATGAAAAGTGTATAAAAAGAAACACTTGGACTACTTTTAAAAGCTTCCCCCCCCTTCTCTTTCAGATAGTGGAGCCAACAGAGCTGTACTGGAAGTGTGGGCTGGCCAACCCTCACACCAGCCACTGTCTGGCCAGCGGCCAAATCATGATCAGCTGCATGGGTGATCCTTCCGGAAACGGCAAAGGTAAGAGCCAGAAAATACAGCGCGCTAACTTAGGGCCTCAAGTTTTGTTCTAACACAGTGTTGCTGTTGAGTGTGTTTGAATGTATGTGATATGTAGACTCAAACTCAGATTGGGATCTAAGGTAAATGTCCACATGCCTGAAAACATCAGCGTGTTCCACTGGCTCACCACTGATGAGGGCCGAGTAGGGGACAGTGCCTTTCTTGATGAAATCTTTAGTATTTGGGACACTGGACATCAGAAGGTGAAGAGCTGGATTCCTGGTAAGAGGTCGAGGAGTTAAAGTTAGGATTCAAACAGCAGTGTTGTCTGAATGTTTAAAAATGTGTTATGTATGTGCCCGTGACAGTCATTGACAGCAATACAGATAAATAAATAAATGAATAAAGCAATAAAGCACAGCCTTGAGGGATGCCGGTATCGATGGCGAGGATGGGAGCCGGCCTGATGTCTGCTCCTGAGAAAGCTGTGTACCTGGTGAATGAGCTCTGGACGGACTTAGAGGTTGTGGAGCTTTCTGATGACCTGTTGATGTGGAACTGTGTTAAAAGCTAAACTGAAATTAGCGAGGAGTGCCTTGGTATGATCTCCAGCTGTCTCCAGCTGGTCATGGAGAAGACAAGCTACTGCATCTTGAAAGCAAAGTCCAAAAAAATCTGATTTTTGGGTGAGAGAAACAGGTCTGTACTGGTCGAGGTCTGACGAGGGGGGAGTCTCTTCAGGATGGAGAGGATGATGGGTGTTTGAATTAACAAGGCATGGAAGATGGAGGAGAGTTTTAGGGAAGTATTTTAGGTTCACATCCAAAGGTCCTGGCTGGGTCTGATGCCTTGTTGCTGGCAGAGGTGCCACGGTTCTCCAAGTCCACGATTCGATTTGACTTTCGGTTTTAAGGTCACAATTCAATTCAATTTTCGATTTAAATATTATTTTTCAGCACTGATGGCTGTGCCATCGTTAGACTATTGAGTCTTTATTTGCAAAGATCAACAGATCGTTGGTTTTGTGCCCTCACAACTGTCATTTACATTTTCAAATTCCCTTCTTTAAAAAGGTAAGCTACATGGTTTGATATAACAGCAGTTTTTTTTAATGTACCACACTAAGGCCATTGGTCAAATTTAAATATTATTAATTAAATATTAATAAAAAAATTAATGAATGAATTGATTAAATACTATTTAAAATGTAATAATAACATAGGTGGCACGGTGGCGCAGTGGTTAGCGTGGTCGCCTCACAACAAGAAAGTTCTGGGTTCGAGCCCTGGGGTAGTCCAACCTTGGGCGGGGTCGTCCCGGGTCGTCCTCTGTGTGGAGTTTGTATGTTCTCCCCGTGTCTGCGTGGGTTTCCTCCGGGGGCTCCGGTTTCCTCCCACAGTCCAAAGACATGTAGGTCAGGTGAACCAGCCTCACTAAATTGCCCCTATGTATGAATGTGTGTGTGTGTGTGTGTGTGTGTGTGTGTGTGTGTGTGTGTGTGTGTGTGTGTGTGTGTGTGTGTGTGTGTGTGTGTCGGCCGGCCCTGTGTGATGGTCTGGTGGCCTGTCCAGGGTGTCTCCCCGCCTGCCCCCCAATGACTGCTGGGATAGGCTCCAGCATCCCCGCGACCCTGAGAGCAGGATAAGCGGTTCGGATAGTGGACGGAGGGGAAAATTAACTTATTTACCAGTCAATTGGGAACAAACAAACACAAAAACAAACAGAAGAGTCACTAGATGGCTCATGTCAACAACGCGTTTGTTGTTGACATAAATCACAGGGAAGGCAAAATGCTGCCACACCGGTGACTTCAGGCCAGCAGGAGGATTTTCCAGTCCGGTTGCTTCTCCGTCATCTCCGGCTCTGGCAGTAGCCGTGGTGTCTTGAAAAGTGCAGCCGCAGGCTACGCTGTGTCGTCTTTCTTTGAAGTGTTGTTGTTTTTTTTCTTCTTTTCTTCGTACACGCGCAAGTAGGCAGGGTGGAGAGGAAAGAAACTAATGGGAGACTCGCCGATTTAGAATCGAAATCGTGACACACCTAGTCGTAGGGCCTGTATGAGGTCTTCACATGCCCTGGAAAAGTTGGCGGTACCAAACCGGATATAAAGAATTGGTCAGAGGAGAAGGAAAGTGGGTGTTTTGTACACAATACCAGTTTGCTGTAATGTGACTATCTCATGTTCAAGTCCTTGTATTTATGTTTTGCCTGATACAATGTCAGTCCTGATGGAGTAGTTGATCGTTTCTAATGCGGTATATTACCACGGCACATACTGATACACATGGCATTTCAGGTAAAGAGCCACAGGTTTGTGTCCATTGTCTCCCAGGAGGATTTGTCCTTCTAGACGGTGAGACGTTTGAGGTTGTGGGAAACTGGGAGCAGCCCGGCGACGCGGCGCCATTTGGCTACGACTTCTGGTACCAACCGCGACACAACGTGATGATCAGCACTGAGTGGGGTGCTCCGAAAGCCCTCGCTGATGGATTCAACCCTATTCATGTGAAAGACGGTGAGTCTTCTCTGGTTCCTCTGTCTCCCTTGTCCATCATCTATCATCATTTTAGAGTCACGGGAATATTTGTTTTGTTTTACTATGACTACTAACTTTAATAACTATTATAGATAACAATAAAATGCTAACATCAGAACTGTGTAAGTGTTAAATCTATATGGTTGGGACGTCCGGGTAGCATGGCGGTCTATTCCGTTGCTTACCAACACGGGGATCGCCGATCCGAATCCCCGTGTTACCTCCGGCTTGGTCGGGCGCCCCTATAGACACAATTTGCCGTGTCTGCGTGTGGGAAGCCGGATGTGAGTAAGTGTCCTGGCCACTGCACTAGCGCCTCCTCTGGTCGGTCGGGGAGCCTGTTGGGGGGGGGGGGACTGGGGAAATAGCGTGATCCTCCCACACGCTACGTCCCCCTGGTGAAACTCCTCACCGTCAGGAGCAAAGAAGCGGCTGGTGACTCCACATGTATCAGAGGAACCATGTGGTGGTCTGCGGCCTTGCCCCGGATCGGCAGAGGGGGGTGGAGCTGCGACGGGGACGGCTCGGAAGAGTGGGGTAACTGGCCGGATACAATTGGGGAGAAAAAAGGGTGGGGGGGAATCTATATAGTTGTGACACGGGGACATCGACTGACTGTTTATAGAAATAAAGTGTTGATTCATAAAAATGGATGGGACGCCACAGTTTGTAAAGGATAAAGGGGCTTAGATGGATGATTATGACTGAATTATTGATGTGAATTTCAGTACGCGATTGGTCAAACAGCACTGAGCGGTAAGTTCTCTAGGGAGGAGAAGGAATGTGTATTGATGTAAAAACAACAACATTTTTTCCACATTTTTTGGCACACATAGTCAGAGTGGTCGGGTCGACCCAACCCCGGAGACGCGGCTGATGATGAATGAATGAATGATCAGAGTGACATTAGGGCATGGATAGTTGACTGAAAGGAAGAAAAATACTTTCTTTTTCATTTCAGTGTGTCTTTAAAATAGGACAGGTCAGTCACAGCATTTTCTTAACAGAGACTAGCTGGTGTGTCGGGGTATGTGTGGTGTATTGGTGTGTGTCTGTATGTGTGGTGTGTGTTCAGGTCAGTATGGCAGTGCCATCCATGTGTGGGACTGGACAAGCCACCAGAAGCTGCAGACTCTGGACCTGGGCGAGGAGGGCGCCATCCCGCTGGAGGTTCGCTTCCTCCACAACCCCGACGCCACTGAGGGCTACGTGGGGTGTGCCTTGCAGGGGACCGTCTTCCGCTTCTACAAAACCCAGGTCGATACACAAGGACCACATCGCTTACTACACACACACACAAAGACACAGCAGATGGAGACATACGCACACAAACCACAACTGCATCGTAATGTAGACAGAACTTAAAGTAAACTTTTTGTATCAGTGTATTTTTCTATTAACTGGTTTAAACTAATAAATATCTGTCTCTCTTTTTCTACGAAACGCCCAAAACATGACGTGACAACACCATATGTGTGTTAACAGTATACTGCTGACAAAACTCAAAACTATAAATCAAACGCCACATATGGCAAAAATATAGTGCACACCACATGCATTAGTGAAGACTAACCATGGACATGGTGCTATTCCAGTCAGACTTTAGTTGATAGAGAAGGTGTAAAGGAGGACGGGCACCTTCAGGGCAGGGTGAAATATGGATATGTACTGAAATTAAAGACTACTCTTTAGAAGAAAGTCTCCAGGAAGGTGCATTTACTCCGTACTGGCTTTGTCAATTGGCTGTGATTTCTGTCAAAAATCTGATTTTAAGGCACTTTGTTTTTTAAAATCTAAGTTGAGACTGATGGCACTAAAGGCACTTGTGTTGGCACCTGGTAATGTTCACATAAAATGAAGTGAGTTAAACTTCTTGACTCCATTTAACCGGATTCCAAATAATCCAGCGTTACCTGACCCAGTCAAACCGTTCAAAAGCCATAACCAGTAGTCTGGAGTCTCACCTGGTTTGCTCCCAAATCAAACGGCTCCAGTTTGTTTCATAGATGTCAGTACCGTATGAGGGTTAGTTGGATTCATGATGAAGACGTGGTATATTCTTGTCCCCAGAAAGGTGACTGGGCGGCAGAGCGAGTGATCAAAGTTCCCGTGAAGAAGGTGGAAGGATGGGTCCTTCCCGAGATGCCTAGTAAGTCAAGAACCCACCCATAATAATGATTAAACCAGTCCAGAACTAACACAAAACATAAATCGAACTAGTTCAGAACCGACACAGATGGACGCCGGGTTAATTGAGAGGTCAGTCACTACAGAATAATGAGTTTGCGCTCAGTCTCGGCTTTCTGTGAGTCAGGGTTTGTTTTTTTTTTATAGAGAATTCTTTTTAAAAAAACTGGTTTGACGTGGTTTCTGTAGAGCCACATGCAAAAATGAACGTTTCAGTCCAAAGAGAAAGTCCAGCCATAACAAAATCCAGCTGGGCTTCCTTTGTCTGATTAACTTAGTGACTGGTTGACTGAGTGGGATTGTGACTGATTGATTGATTGATTGATTGATTGATTGATTGATTGATTGATTGATTGGCTGAGGTTTTGACTGAACCACTAAGTGGCTTATTGACTGGTTGATTGAGGGTTTTGCTGACTTTCTCTGTAGGTCTGATCACAGACATCCTGGTCTCGCTGGATGACCGGTTCCTCTACTTCAGTAACTGGCTGCATGGTGACATCAGGCAGTATGACATCACAGACCGCAGGAACCCACGACTGGTGGGCCAGGTGTGTTCCCGTCCAAATGATCCAAAAAAATTTGTTCAAGGAAAGGAATAAAATAAAAAAACAGGCTGGTCTTGCTACTCTGTGACGATAGCGTAGCATGATAAACACAGCTGCAGCTAATAAAATCGATAATGGGTCTGTTTGTGTGTCAAGCAAGTGTGTCAGTGAATCAGCTTTGACAGTGCTACTGACAAATGTTAGTGCTGGCTCTGTCTGTCTGTCTGTCTGTCTGTCTGTCTGTCTGTCTGTCTGTCTGTCAATGCTGAGGTGCATTTGATTTAGGCATTAGATTAAGGTGTGTTTTATTTAGGTGTGCCAGACTCATTATTAAGGTTATTAGCTGCAGCTATGTTTATCCTGCTATGCTAACATCACAGAGTACCAAGACCAGCCTGGCAGGTTTTTACCCTTTTAGATCGTTTTTGACCTGTAGATGTCAGCAAACTCACTAAAATGACCTAGGGTCGAGTTGCTCTTGTTTAAGAAATACAGTTGTGTGTCTGCATTGCACTGTTGTACATATGCTGCCTCGCCGTTCTCCTGTAGCGCCAGAGAAAACACCAGAACACTGAATTAAAGCGAGGAGGGTTTTGCGTTTCTGTGCAGTGTTGGTCTGAGCTCTGCAGCTGCAGACTCCATGTGGCTGTGTGTGTATTATGAATAATGTGAATCCACGTGTATCTCGTCTCTGACCTTCACCCGAGCACACCAACACCTGAGCTGTCAGAGTCCGCCTGGAAAGATAATGGGGGGCAGAGCCACCGTCGGTCCCTTCAGAGGGAGCTGTTGAAAGTTGCTCCACCTCTCCAGGCTTTGTCACAGCACTTTAATATTTAATACGGCGTTCTTGGCAAGTTCTCAGAATTAGGTTATTTCTCATTTCGGATACTTCCATTAGTACACTTCCATGTAGTACACTGTGTACACTGTGTACTTACTTGCGTAGTGCGTGAATTTTGACAGGGTAGTGTTGTCTCAAATGGAACATGGCTGTTGTGCACTTACTGGAAACGACAATCGCAACGTTTGACCGCTTCTTCTTCTTTTTAATGGCGAATTGACACCGGGCGGAGCATTATCGCCATCATCTGACTGCAGCTGTCACCTACCAAAATAGCTATTGTATTTTCCATACTATCTGCCGACTTGTTTGTTCACTCGAATTTAATTCAATTTTTAATAAAAATGGAGGTGCTTATCCTTGCTTATGTGTGTCCCCTGTTTCACACAACGTGGACATTACACGGGTGACAATCATGGTCAAATGTTGGCGAGAATGTTCCGCCCGGCTGCGATTGTTACGTTGGGAACAAATCTATTTTCAAACAAGATTGGGCAGATAAAGATATTATAACTCATTTAAGTGATTTGTTTGATGACAACGGTTTGTTGCCTAGTTATGAACGATTCCTCCCTGTCAAGTCGTTTCCTGTTACAAACAGAGAGTTTAACTATGTCATGAAAGCTGTTCCCCAAGGTCTTTCCCCTCTAATGCAAAGTCATCTGCAATATCAAGACGCATCGAGGATAAAACCTACGTTGAAGATTAGTAATATTGACATTATGAATGTTAAATGCACACATAAACACATACGTAATAAATTCTATGAAAAGGAGAAAACTACTCCTAGAGGGAAGGCTGTTTGGGACAGGATTTTTGCAGGTATTTATTGGCAGAAGGTTGTTACCATATAAATTCTGTAGCAACAATAAGGTCAAAGAAGTCCACATCCAAGTTTTGCACAGTGTATACCCAACAAACATTTATTTCTCCAAATTCTCAGATGTAGAAAACAAATTCAATTTTTGCAGTAGTGAACCAGAATCGCTAACACGTTTATTTTACCATTGTATAAATTCAATAACCTTTTGGAACCCGAATTAAGAATTACATACTGTGCAAAACTGAACACAACATTGCAATTTGAATATAAAGACGTCATTACTTATTTTGAACATGATAAAAATAACATTGAATTCATTGTGAATTTGTTCATCCCAAACGGTAAATTTCACATACAGAAATGCAGAATAACGAAAGTGCCCCCCAATTTTTTGGGATTTTTAGGTGAATTTAAAGAGTATGCTAAGACTCTTGGACTTATAAATGATCCCAAAAAAAGCAAGCAGTAACACCGTGAAAATGTATGATGAATTATTTAAAGAGGAATAATTTGATAGTTTATGATACGAATTCTTTCTCATTGTTTTATAATAATGTAGTTCATTACCCCGGTGTTAATTTTTGTCTCTTCTTATTTATCTTTTATTTTATCCTTTTGTGAAGTTCTTACCCGTTTTTATAATCTTGTTGAGCACATGTCTGTAATATCTGTATATTTGAAAGTTTGTCAATAAAAATTTTTAAAAAATGAACACACCATCCACAACACTTTGCCATAATTGTTGGTGTCACTGCACTTATGAACTCAAACTCTGCAAGCGTGAGTACGGAAGAACGGGAGTTGAGACACGGCGTTAGTATTTGTGATTTTGCAGAACTATTTTAGAATCCGGTTCCTCTGACCCTGTTCTCTCTGGCCGGGTTCTTCTCAGGTCTTTCTGGGAGGGAGTATCACGTCTGATGGTCCGGTTCGAGTACTAGAGGACCCAGAGAACCAACCTCAGCCACCCCCACGGGTCATCAAGGTAGAATGAAACAGGACTTTTTAATATCTAACGAATATTAATATGAATGTGATACGAATATTCTCTTCAGTTACCAACCAATCAGATCGAACTCCCCAGTGTTCTTGAATCCATCTTAAATCAAATGTTTTTTCTTTACTTTGAAAGAGATGACTAGCAGGCCTGATAGATCAGGATCTGTGGTGTGGAACCAGTCTGGGGTCTATATCTGGTTACTGCTGTGTCCTGATGGCAAAGTCTTGGACTCAGATAAACTAACTGATCTTACTGATGAAGAAACACGGCGTACACTGTCAAACTAGTCTGTGCAAAGTACATTTCAGCGCTGAGTCATTTAACACCAATTTCCTTGTCGGATGATGTGTGGTAGGACACCAGTGTGCTCCGTACAGGGGCTCTCGATAAGACGGAGCTGGTGATGATAGGCTGGATTAGCCTTTGCTTCGCTAGATAAGGTTATATTTGAAATATCCTACTTCTGGTCTTATCACAGTCGGACACGCAAACATGTTTGACATCGGTCACTTTTTGCTACAAGACATTTTCAACTATATCGTGCTTTACTGACTAGACTACAATTACTGTCTTTTTATATTACTCCTTTAAAAAAGTGCATGCCACAAAAGCGGCACCATGGTCAGAATGCATGAGGGTATGTGTGTGTGTGTGTGTGTGTGTGTGTGTGTGTGTGTGTGTGTGTGTGTGTGTGTGTGTGTGTATATATATATATATATTGTTATACATTAAAATCTTTGCTATGCATTAATATCTGCTATGCATTAATATCTTTTTTCCTGTATCTGTTGATATATATATATATATACATATACATACATACATACATACATACATACATACATACATACACACACACACACATACATATACATATACATACACACACATATCTATACATACACACACACATATATATATAGTAGTATACTATATATAGTAGTCTTATATATATGCATATATATAGTAGTCTTATGTATATAGTAGTCTACTATATATATATATATATATATATATATAGTAGTCTTATATATATATTGTAACATGCATGGATAAGTAGACACGCTGGCCGCTGGCTGGCGGGTCTGACCCTTTGGTCGAGCGGTTAGCGATGCCTCCTGCGGTGCGGGCGATACAGGTTCGCTTCCCGGCCACGGCAGTTCCTGTGGCTGCGTTGTCCCCCGAATTCGCTACAATATTATAGTAGTCTTATACTGCAATGACACTTCTGATTATGCCAGACAACAAATGAGTAAATGGTGGGTCAACACAACCGAGCTGAATTTTAATAACGTTTAATTATTTATATTTACTAATTTGTCTTCTTTATAAACTACATTAACAAAAGAAAAAAATGCATTTGAAATGACCAGGTAAACGAGCATTAGCGTCCACCAGGACTCAAGCATCTGCTGAATGTAACAAGATGTTATGTGAAACGCTTCACTTCCTGCCTGGAGCTACCGTTTCCTGCCAGTGTACATAGCAGTACGCCGGCCATGACAATAGGGGATAGCGAAGAGTCTCAAGTTTAGCTGAATGTGTAATTGCGTCTCCAACAGCCCGATTACAGCAGTAATACGTTTTAATATGTTACTAGAAAAGGTTATCACATGCAGCTTCAGAGATTTATGTCTATATATCAGTCTGTTTGGTCTTTCTCTTTTCTGTCTAACCATTCATTGATGTGTGTGTGTGTGTGTGTGTGTGTGTGTGTGTGTGTGTGTGTGTGTGTGTGTCCATCCAGGGGAAGCGGATCCAGGGTAGTCCCCAGATGTTGCAGTTGAGTCTGGATGGCCGCCGTCTGTACGTTACCACGTCTCTGTACAGCGCCTGGGACAAACAGTTCTACCCAGACATGATCAAGTAAGACACTGATAAAGGGGGGCTATTCCGTTACCCACCGACACGGAGATCGCCGGCTCGAGTCCCCGTGTTACCTCCGGCTTGGTCGGGCGTCCCTACAGACACAATTGGCTGTGTCTGCAGGTGGGGAGCCGGATGTGGGTGTGTCCTGGTCGCTGCACTAGCGCCTCCTCTGGTCGGTCGGAGCACCTGTTCGGGGGGTAAGGGGGAACTGGGGGGGAATAGCATGATCCTCCCACGCGCTACGTCCTCCTGGTGAAACTCCTCACTGTCAGGTGAAAAGAAGCGGCTGGCGACTCCACGTGTATTGGAGGAGACATGTGGTAGTCTGTGGTAGTCGACAGAGGGGGTGGAGCAGTGACCGGGACGGCTCGGAAGAGCGGGGTAATTGGCCAAGTACATGTCAGTGGCATCATGGAAAGGCTGGTGAGACAGGTGCTGGCTGTTTGGCTGAAAGCTGCTGAGTAAAGACACAGTGTGGTTTTTAGGAGTACCATCCTACAGCTGACAACAAACAAAGTACCCAGAATGCAATTGTTTAAGTGAGCGTGATCAAAGAGGGGCTGCTAGGATTTGATGTAAAAATAGTTTGTGATTTTCAGATACATCTTAGATGCCTTTTAGCTTTTAGTACAAAATGAGCGTCAGTGGTTTGAATTAAGTCAAAGCTAGCGACAAAATGTACCTGTTAACGTTTAATTGTATTTATGAAAGTATAATTTGAAAAACATTGATTTTGATGAAACCTAAAAGTTGGCCTTTGCTCAAAAACATGTTTTTTGTTTTTGTTTTTTTATTAAATTTCTCTCCCCCTGTAGGGAAGGCTCAGTTATGATGCAAATCGATGTGGAGACGGTGAAAGGTGGCCTTTCCGTGAATGAGGACTTCCTGGTGGACTTTGGTAAAGAGCCTGAAGGGCCGGTGCTGGCCCATGAGCTGCGCTACCCCGGAGGAGACTGCACCTCCGACATCTGGCTTTAAAACTGAGACCAGAAACTCAAATGCACCGAACCACAGACTCCGGCTGGACTCCTCTGGTGAGGAGTCTAGAAGCACTTCATTAACATTCAGATGGAAGAGCACTTCTTTATTCTACAAAATATAATTTTTTAGCAGTGGCAGCTAGCCAGCACAGGGTGCTGGGGGGCCGCCCCCTTCAAATATCAAGAGATGGAAATCTACTATAATTTAGTTGTATGATGCAAATAATTGTGAAATAAAAGTGTTTTTCAGTCTGCGGGCGCCTGTCAGCAGCCATTAAATATTGGTTCCAAATGGTATTTGGTTGGTTTCTGTCCGAAGACATATACTTCCTGGGTGAAGGGCGCCGGTCAAACGATACCTTATGTGAGCTCTCAAACTTGTGGCGAGCACGTGACCTGAGGCTGCTGTCTAATTGGGTTCGTCAGATTTTCCATGGGGCGCGGTTCCGTGCGCCCCAGACACGCCCACTTTTATTGGCAGCGAATTGGTATTGTTTTAATGTTTTTTCATCTAATGTGATTGGAAAATTCTCGTGGCTGTCAATCATGTTCACACCCACCACGACGCCTCGTCTCGACTGTCAATCATTCAATCATCCACCGTCTACGAACCCTGATAAAATCTATAGGCGACATTGTCCTTCTTAATAAGTCTGTGACTGTGTGGACATTAAAGCAGCTGTCGGGTAAATTGCGCTCCCACCCCCCGAAACTTTTAGCAGCAGCCGCCACTGACTTTTAGCAGACACTAGACAGAGGATCACTTTGTTTAACAGACACAACATTGAGGCTTGAGCGATTCACGCCCACAGAGGCTGAAGACTCCAGTTATCAGCAGACCAACACTAGTGTAACCGGTTATTTTCTTGCCCGGTGCGGGATTCGATACGAGGTGTACTGCTCCACAAGGCAACACCACTAACCGCTCGGCTAAAGGGTCAGACCCGTTAGCTAGGGGCTAACGTGTCTTATTAGTAGTTTACACTAGCTAACAGTTTAAATCTTTTACCTCGATCCATATACTTGGTGGCTAATTACTTTCTGTTTCAGGTACAACAAAACTAAGAATGCAAAACGATGTTCACTGTTGATTTCAAAAACAAAATTAAAAACGAGAATCAAATGTTTTTTTTTCCTTTGGTTGACAGATTTCTACGGAGCCCCTAAGGTGACATGGGCGAATCTTTGTTTTTGTTAACTATCTCGTGCTCACGAGTTAGTATCTCGTGAGCATGAGATAGTAACTCAAGATACTAACTCGTGAGCACGAGATAGTATCTCGTGAACGCAAGATAGTAACTCGTGAGCACGAAATAGTACTTCCTGTGGCGCATTACCACCTAGCCTTGGCTCAGCTGATAGAATGGCAGCAGAAGTGGATTTATTGTCTTTTCTGAAAACCTGAAATATAGCTGATAGCGTCATCAACCAACTAAAAGATGAGAAGGTAGGCTAAATGGCGCCGCCGTTATCTCATTGCATGCTTTGTGGATGGGCTAACGTTTAATGTTTTCATCCTAGTCTAGTTTGGCTAGGTCCTGTGCCTGGGGTTTTTAATTTCCTTTTTAAAAACATGTACTGACATTTTCCCTGCTTCTTACAGATTGACATCAGTGTCATAAACGTTATGACTGATGAGGAATTAGGACAGTAGATCATAGTGTAAACTACTAATAAGACACGTTAGCCCCTAGCTAACAGGTCTGACCCTTTAGCCGAGCGGTTAGTGACGTCGCCTTGTGGTGAAGTACACCTCGTATCGAATCCCGCGCCGGGCTAGAAAATAACCGGTTACAACAGGATATGGGGACCGACTTGCACTCCGAGCTTTTTGTCGGCAAACAACTGTGACAAACGAAACGTCAGGAGCTGCCGGGTCAGTGGAGTCCGCTGTCATGCAGCAAGTTAGAGACAGACTACTGGGGGCTCAACAGAAAACCCCTGTCGACACAGCAGCAGCAGCGGGCCCTGGTGCTGGGAATAAAAACACGACGAGTTGAAATGGGATGGCTCCACTTTGATAACGGCACTTATCATCAGGTCAGAACAAGAAATGGAGGTGGCACACGACACCTGTCTGTCCAGAAATTCCTCCAAAGGGCCGGTGCAAGACTTCCGGTTAGATATTGGTGATTTTAGGCAGAACACAGTATCCCATGACGTCACGGTGAGCGAGCTGTGCGAGCAGCGTAAACTGCGAATGCTGCGCGTGTACACGAGCTCCCGGGTTGAAGACGTCCCGGGGATTCTTTCTGACACGTCATCGGACTTCGAACAAACAGACGAGGGGCCGATGAAGAAGGTAATTTATCTTCTGTCACATTTGTGTTATCAAAACATTGTCGTTGAAATCAGGAGACACATAACCCGCGCAGACACGGGGAGAACATGCAAACTCCACACAGAGGACGAACCGGGATGACCCCCGAGGTTGGACTACCCCCGGGATTCGAACCCAGGACCTTCTTGCTGTGAGGTGACCGTACTAACCACTGCGCCGCCCACAATGATATATCTCTTTTTCCAAAATGGGAAGCTCACATTACAGCCTCGTGTATCTTCAGTGGTTTTATTTTCATGCAGCAAACGTTTTGAAAATGAATAAAAGCCCATTTGATTTGGGGAGTATTTTCTTGTAGTTGACACAGTACAACAACGCCCCCCCCCAAAAAAGATTATAACAAAGATCAGAAGACTACAGACCATAGGCTTTAGTAAAAAGGTAGGTTAATGTGCGTCATTACGCATGGAAAACAACATGCTGGCGGGGATTTCAATATATCAATTAACCTCATTCCACCTGAAAGAAGGAGCTGATTGCCTTGGCTCATTGATCCGTGACCACAACTATTTAAGGTCTCCCGCTGCGTTCACAGAATGTGCAGGAAAGACGCAGGTGTGGCCCACATCGCCAATGCAGAATCTAGGACACCTTTCACCTTTTCAAGGGTTTACTAATAAGTGGTGTCAGTTAATAAATATACAGTCTTATTAGCAGTGTACAATAAACTATTTTTTTATGATCACGCTCTATTGGAAATACAAGGTAATATGTAATAACTGAGAATCATCTGATTGCATTGATTATGTTGTTAACCAGTAAAGATGTTTATTTTTGGGAGAGAAAAAAAGCTGTGACATAAAGGTATATACGGAAATTGATCATTTGATTTAGTGATTTAATGCATCCCGGAGTCGAACAGAATGCAGTGCCAACACTGCATATTTTCACTGCATATTGTACTGTGTACTGTACTTGTCTTGGTCTGTGTATTTTATTATATTTTCTCCTTACTTATTGGCTCTGTGTTGGTATCTGCACCAAGACAAATTCCTCGTACACGTCTGTACTTGGAAAAGAAAGTTTTCTGATGCCGATCAATTAGGCAAGTCAGTCACGCTGGACAGCGCCCTCTGCTGGCGCAAGCCGGCGGGCGCAACATGCACTTCTCTAATAAAATGTTTGCGTATTTTTACTTCACGATGAAGTTTGATTTCTTTGGTTCGTGGTGAATCAACGAGGAAACCAGTCTGCAAACAATTCACGATCTCTTCTAGTTTTACCCCTGGACGTGTAGCGACGGATAGACGATGCGTTGTTTGGAATTCACCCAAAAATCCTATCGGTCCGCCCGGGTCCACCACCAGCCGGTCGAAAAGTGAAGGCTCTGCGGGAGCGCGCACAGCCGGTTCAAGTCGTTCTGTGCATTTGCGTGTCCGGCTCTATTTTTAGTCAGTAAATCCTCGATAAAGAGGCGTGGAAGCGACACAAGTGTGTCACGGTGGATAACAGCGGAAGTACGGCTGTGTGCAATGCTCGAGTTTAAGGAACTTGTGAGTATTCGGTTGCAAAACCAGCAAACGCTCGCGTTAAGCATCCTGCAGACTACGGCGTGGACTGCAAAGCCCACATCCCCCATGTGTATCATATTCATGTTGCCTGTGTTGACTTTTGTCTTACTAAGCCTCTTTGTGATCACGAATACACGTGAAAACATGCATTACACCGCTTAGATAAATGTACTACAGTATATCATGGTGTGACTGTTGTTTTCCACCATGGCCACATATATATATATAGTCAACAAGTGACAGTGAAATGTGAGTATATCGATACAAATACGGTGTAAGTAAATCTACAATTTTCAAGCACTGGCACTGGAGTGTTTTCATTGTGTAGGGGAACATGGTTACTCCGTTTACCTAACTGGTTACTTTGCAGAGTGGCCTTTAAGCAAGCTAATCGCATTAGATACGGTGCTTTATGAAAGTGTAAACGGGTCAATAGTATGCAGAGTAGATATTAAAATACTTTTGACAGGTAATGCATCAATATTGTAGCAGGGAAAAGGACAACTCTCAGCATGAATAACGCTTACTTTTGATGGACACATTTTGCTGATAGTGCTTTTACTGAGTAAAACGCCTGAATGAAGTACTTGTAATACAGTACTTTTTCCAATATAGTAGTGATCTGAGATTGTCACCAACCACTGTATCGCCAAGGTCTGCCTAAAATGTGAACTGTAGGCAGGAGAACAATGTTTACTTGAGCAGCAGGGCACAGCTTCTGCTTTTACTGCACAGATCACCGCCGACACTAATGGGGGATTCTTTGGGCCTTCACTCTGTTAGGGCTGAATCATATCTGCCTGTATAAATAGTTTTTTGTGTGGGGTATGGCTGGAAATAAAGCCTTTGTGTTTGCTGCAATTTGATTACCTCTCACATCTGGACGCGGGAATGGCTCAGCCGCCATAAATCAACTTTTTATTGACTGACAGCTGTCTGTATTGCTTGTAAAAAAATACTTTAATGAGGGAGAGGAGACATTGTTGTAAATACAGTTTTAATGCCTGCCGATGGTCTCAGCCACCTCAAATGAACTTCTACCTAACTTCTGTGCTCTCTAGTTAATAAAGACTTTGACTCCTCCTGCCAATGAAAATACAAAATATGGAAATAACGTTTTCATACCGGAAATTGACCCCCCCCCCCTCCTGTCCTGACGCTTGAATAACTCAGCCACCCCCATTTAACGTTAATTGACTGATAGGGGCCCATAATCTGTTGTTTAGAAAGACTTGGACCGGTGTTGGGGGTGAAACTACTATTGCGAGGAAAAGGAAACTCTTTACAGCTGCATCGCTGCTCTGCTCTTTATTTGGGGGGTTTAATTAAGACAAATAGATATGTAGAGATGAGTTGAATACATTACGCAGGGCTACGCGCGCTCCCGCACAAAGCATTCGCTTTTCAGAGGGCAATTTATTTTCGCCGCAACACCGGCAGATCCAGGCGGCCGCACTGCTCACCTGAGTGTAAATCATCCAAATTCGTGACACATCGAACTTAAATGTATTTCGTATCAAATCAATGCCCACCCATAGCTTCATAAAGGGCACGAAGCTTGCACCCCTGTTGCGCTGTTACGTATCTGCCACACCAAGCGGGGGTTTAGTATTCAAATTTACTCAGGCAACGCGGAAGACAGCCAAGACTCAAGTTGTTCGGTTGAAACGAGAGCTTCCCCGATGGAGGAGAGAAACTGGAACTGAGAAGAACATTTTTAAAAACCTTTTAAGCTTTTTCGAGGTAGGACTGGCGCTCTCTGAACACCCGGGTTTACATCCGACCGGCTCTGAACTGCGACGTTAATGCCGCGTCGTTAGCTTAGCTTGGTATCAAACAAACGCCCCAGCGCCGTTAGCAACAGCTAGCCTCCCGCTAACGCTAAATGCCGTTTAAACGGCAGGAGTTGCGGCTCTTTGAAGAGTTAAATGCCGCAACGCAAAGCCGCCAAGGCATTTCCCGCACCTCGGTGCGTGTGTAGCGAAAGCTGGTTTACAAATAAGCTCGTTGCTAAACAGCTCTGCGTGTTGTTTGGCTTCACCGTGCTAACAGAAACATCACAACTCCCCTCAGCTTATGTAGAAATGCCACAGTTCCCGTCTCAGTCTGACCATTTATTATGCGCAGGTGTCCCCTTTTCTGTCAGGCTGTTATCACATATCACGTTTTCTGACAGGCTCTGATTCATTCTTACATATCACGATTTCTATCAGGGACCTCATAGATATTACATTGTGTGTCAGGTTATACACAAACGTCACATTTTAACTAAGTATGGCGTTAGGCCTCCCCGTCTGTCATGTTTTGGATATATATATATTACATTTTCTGTCAAGGTATTGATATCGCCTCTTCTGTCAGCATGTTTTCCCCAATTCTTGCCAGCCATTTGCTCAGCATAGGATTTGGACAAAAGCCATTCTACCGACCCAGTAAACCCCAGACATGTACAGTTCAAAAGCTTTTTTATAATGAGAACAAACAGGCTCATTCTTATGCGAATTAAAAGTTTCTGTGTGTGTGTGTGTGTGTGTGTGGGGGGGGGGGGTATTACTAAGTCATATCTCAATAGGACGAACAGAGAGCAGACAGGGAAGGAGATTCACTCCACTGCCAGTAGTTACAGCCAGACCGCTCCCATTAACCCTTCCCATAGAGAGCTGATGAACACTTATTCATTTCCATTGACTTTTCATTTCTTTCTGACTTCATTTTGATCTGTTTCGTTGCTGAATGCTACGTTTGTATGCATGAACAAGACTTCATCCTCTTTTCTTTCTACAGTACACTCCTCTGTCCCCCCCTCCTCCCACCTGCTGTTTCCTCCTCTCACTCCTTCTCTCTTTCTCTCTCTCGCTCTCTCTGACTATGCTGATGTGGTTGTAATCTGCTCAGTGGGATTAGGAGATGTTGCTCTGCGTGTGTGTCTATCAACCGCTGCAAGAAATCCAGAGCAATGTTGTGTGTTTGGTTTTAAGCCTGCCCAGATGCGCATGTGTCTCTTGTCTCATTGTGTCTTTACACTTACTACCTGTTGCTAAACATACATTTCAAAACCTTGTTTTGGCTTTCTGGACAGTTCAGTGAACTGTACCGATTTACCTGTAAACCACTGTTTAACATGTACAACCCTGTTCGCCCCCTTCCTTCGACATCTGGAAGGTTACTGTCTAGGTGTAGTGATATGTACAGTCTACTGTCTATGTCCACTTCTAAACGGCTGAGCTGTAGGTCCAGACATTTCTGTCACCTGGACCCAAAATGATGGAATGAACTCCTGTCTTCCGTCAGAGATGCAGGCTCACTTATTTAATTCAAGAAAGACCTAAAAACCTTCCTTTTCCAGGCCTTCCTTAATCCATAGAAGGTCTCTAAACATCACTCTTATACTGAATTGTGGCATTATCAAGCGTAGTTATAATTTGAATGCCCTACTTTAATTACTGCTGGCAATGTACCTATTAATATTTGCATTTAAACTCTTTGTACTTGACATTACATGACTCTTGGTTATGATATGATTACTACTCGGTCCTCTGAGAGACCTCTAGGTTGACATAAAAATAGTAAATCTGTTAACTGCTGACTCTAGTAAAAAGCTTTGGACAAAAGTGCCTGCTAAATGAGAAAAAATAAAAATGCGGGGAGTCCGGGTAGCGTAGCGGTCTATTCCGTTGCCTGCCAACACGGGGATCGGCGGTTTGAATCCCCGTGTTACCTCCGGCTTGGTGGGGCGTCCCTACAGACACAATTGGCCGTGTCTGTGGGTGGGAAGCTGGATGTGGGTATGTGTCCTGGTCGCTGCACTAGCGCCTCCTCTGGTCGGTCGGGGCGTCTGTTCGGGGGGAGAGTGGGAACTGGGGGGAATGGCGTGATCCTCCCACGCGCTACGTCCCCCTGGCGAAACTCCTCACTGTCAGGTGAAAAGAAGCGGCTGGTGACCCCACATATATCAGAGGAGGCATGTGGTAGTCTGCAGCCCTCCCCGGATCGGCAGAGGGGGTGGAGCAGCGACCGGGACGGCTCGGAAGAGTGGAGTAATTGGCCAAGTGCAATTGGGTAGAAAAGGGGGGGGGCTATACTGAAGGGTTGGTTGGGATGGGGAGTTTGTATCTGTACAGAAGCAGGTTTTGAAGAGCCACAAAGACCCACTAAGCAGTTTTACATTAGTTAAATGTCTGAAGATGTGTACATGGTATACACCGTCTAGGGTAAAAGCAGTGTAAATGTGGTTGAAAAGTGAATGTCGAGTAGACGTATAAAACTCCTGGCTGGAGAGCTAAATAGCCACTTCTAAAACAAAAGCAATGACAAGTATTCTAGCACAGTGTATGGACTTGTGTTGTGTAACTTTGACAACTAAAGTTGTTGGGTCAGTGCATAATTATATGATATTGAATGAAACAGTTGGGGCTAAATTCAGCCGGATATATTCTGAGCTAGACGAGAGCTGACGTATGTTGAAATCGAGTCTGGTGGAAAGTAGGGAACTTCCCCACAGACGTTACAGTCATCATCAGAGAGATCCCCCCTCTGTTGCTCTCCCCGAGGTTTCTTCCTAATTTTCCCCCCTGTTAAAGGGTTTTAGGGAGTTGTTCCTTGTCCAGTGCGAGGGTCTAAGGACAGGATGTTGTATTGCTGTAAAAGGCACCTGGGGCAAATTTACAATTTGTGATATTGGGCTATACAAATGAAATCGACTAAACTTGTCAGTAATACTATTCATAAGTGTGTCATTCGTAAATGGTTTCCGTTGGTTACTGTGTTGGTTTTTGGCTCCATCAGTCATCCTGCTCTCCACAATGGGGCAGCGTCCGAGTGATGTCATAGCATCGCTGTTGCTATGGACGCGTCACAGGAAGTCAGACATACAGAGCATGTTAAACAGTACAGCATGGCTGTGTTTTATGTGCACCATGGCACACTAGAAAAAAATAGATGAAAACGGCAAAAAATTACACAAAAAAACCAATGAAAATTACAACAAACTGCTTACTTTTAATGTAGGCTAGTGCATCCGATGTCTGACTTGTGTTTGCTGCGAAGCTTCCGCTTCCCCTCGGGAAGAGCTAAAAATAGCTCATGGATGCTGCCCCATTCACACATTTATCTGCTATTGTCTGTTAAGATATTTTCAAAATAAAAGCTAACCGCGTGTGTGTGTGTGTGTGTGTGTGTGTGTGTGTGTGTGTGTGTGTGTGTGGTAGAAGAGGCAGGTGGGAGTGTCGTCATGATGGGAGACACAGACTTGGATCTGTCCTCCTCTCCTCCCGAGGGGCCTGCCCACAGTCCCCCCTCCCCTCCTCTCTCCCCCTCTCTTTCCATCACCTCCTCTCCCTCCCTCTCCCTCCCTTCCACCCCTTCCTCTGGGCCCCACCACCCCACCCAGCGGCAGAGCCCCAGCCCCACCCCCAGCGAGGCCCCTGCAGCCCCCAGCCCATCTCTGGATGTCATCAGGGAGGGCCTGGCTGAGCTTGACCTGCTGATTGACCCAGAGGTGGCTAAGCGGGCCTGTCAGGAGGTTCTGCAGAAGGTGAAGCAGCAGCAGGTGGAGCCAGTGTGTCCTGGGGAAACGGATACTAGTAGGACTACAGAGGATAGACTGGTGAACGGGGGAGGTGATGATCCGGACTCTGACAGCCCCGTCATCAAACCCCCACAGATCCAGGTGGAGGAGGCTGACCCTGAGGGCTCGGCTCTGGGCTCCATGAAGAGCGCACGCAGACGCCAACGCCACAACCCCTCCAAGCAGTCCTGGCTGCTCCGCCTCTTTGAGTCCAAACTGTTTGATGTTTCCATGGCGATATCCTACCTGCACAACTCCAAGGAGCCTGGCGTCCAGGCGTACATCGGGAACAGACTGTTCAGCTTCCGCCACGAGGAGGTGGACTTCTACCTGCCGCAGCTCCTCAATATGTACATCCACATGGACGAGGACGTGGGAGACGCCATCAAACCATACGTGGTGAGGGAGCGAGGGTGTGGGGCAAGGCAGTAACACTGTCAAGGGTCACAGGTTCCATTCCCGTGCAGTCCACCAGGATCACGTTTGTGATCATCTGTAGGTCGTCACATGAAGCTCTGCAGTTTGTTAACAATGGAACACTTAATGTAAATTCTCAAATTCCGTAATCATATCACATCAGCATTAATGGCAAGGTGGTTATAGTATATGTATATAATTTATATTATGTACATGATAATATGAAAAAATAGGAGGGTTTTCAGTAGCATGGCCATAATAAACATTTATATTCCACACTGTCTTTGACACACACATGAACACTAGGGTTGATGGAAATAGTGGACATTGGGCTGTAATGTTAAAGAAAAATTAGTTACATAATTTCTCCAGATAGAATGTATCACTCTAGCTGTGTTTCAGATGATTTCTGAGGGGAAACAGGGCTGTGGTCCAGGACTCTGGTTGACTCAACATAACACCATTTGGCTTTTGAATCAATAATACAGAACTGCAAGTCTTTTTTAAATCCCCTCGCGTGTTTTCATTTTCTGACAAGCAGTAAAGTAGTTTTAGTGTAACGTTGAGTGATTGGCCCAGTTCGCCATTCACTGCATCATTGGCAGTGTGACAGTTGCACATGCACACATTGTGATGTGTTGTTCAGCCCTAACACACAAAACACCAGTGTTGTAGTTGAGTCACTAAACCTCGAGTCCGAGTTGAGTCTCGAGTCCCCAGTGTCCGAGTCCCCAAAGAAGAGACCGAGTTCGAGTCAAGTCCCCAGGACCTGAGTCTGAGTCTGAGTCATCAAGGTTGAGTTTGGGTCGAGTTCGAGTTAGGCATCTTAGCACTAACTGTTACTGAACATGAGGGCATGCACGTGAATCCGCATGTAGGTGGAACACACGTGTCTGCCCTTGCATGAAATTGAATAATGTTACGGTATTAATATAGCTATCAATATCTTATGCCAAATTATTAGAACCTATTACAAAAAACTAACAAAAACAAAAAAACGGTTTTTATCAGTTAACAAGTCCGAGTCCTCACCTACAACTTCCGAGTCCAAATGCAGTCAATGCTCGAGTCCAAGTCCGAGTCGTCAGTGCTCAAGTCCAAGTCGAGTCACGAGTCTTGAAAATCAGTCCGAGTCAGATGTCTTCGTCACAAGATAAGTTAGTGTGTTACCACAACGAGTCGACCGTTTACCACATGGCTGACCAGAGCAAATGCTCTAAAGTGTGACTGAGCTTTGATGGTTACAGTGCATACCGTGTGGCCACGTGGTTGCAACTGTCACTGGTTCGATTCCAGCCAGCAACGTTTGTTGCATGTCATACCTCTCTCTCTCTCTCTCTCTCTCTCTCTGTCCCCCCCCCCATTTTCTGCCTGCCTCTTCACTGTTGCTGTCTAGTAAAGGTAAAAAAAACAAAACAAATTTAAAAGTGTGACTAAGCTTTGCTAAAAAAAATACTGGTGCAAAAAACTGATCTTTACAGTAAGATAAGTTCAAGTAAGAGAGGAAAAACCTCCAACATGAAGTTATTTACTGCAGCAGCGTTTAAACAGGAGAAGATGCACCATTTTAAATGTCTTTCTCAGTCATCTTAATGCTTCACATTCAGCTGAGCACAAGCACCGTTAATGTCTAACACTCAAGCACAACAACATGCAAACAGCGGACATCCACATTTATATAACATCGAGAGTAATGTTTACACTATAGCTGCTGTGGAGACTGATTATGTGCTCTGTGTTGCAGGTCCATCGCTGCAGACAGAGCATCTCCTTCTCTCTGCAGTGTGCCTGGCTCCTGGGTGCCTACTCCTCAGACATGCACATCTCCACACAGCGCCACTCAAGAGGCACCAAACTCCGTAAGCTCATCCTCTCTGATGAACTCAAACCCGCGGGGGCGCGTGCCAGGCGGGACCCCCCCACCCTAACAGCCTTCTCCCCCGCCGCCACAGCGGTGCCAACACTACACAGCCACGCCGGCCTGGGGGGGGATCATGGCCTGTCGCCCTCCAAGCGTACGCACCAGCGCTCCAAGTCCGATGCCACGGTCAGCATCAGCCTGGCCAGCAACCTGAAGAGAACCGCCAGCAACCCCAAAGTGGAGAGTAGCTATGACGAGGTAGGACACTACGTTTTGCATTAACACTGGTTTAACTTGAACTTTTTCCCTCAAATCAACAGAAAAAACAATTGTGATCAAAACTTGAGCAGCTGATAACTTGGTGGTAAGACAAGTGAGCTGGTAAACAGTTTGAATCCCAGGATTTGCTGGGTCTTCTTGGTTGAGACTGGGATGACCAGTCCAGGCAGGGTTGTTGTATTCGAGTCACAGATATGATCAGTGTGCTCAGCGTCGGCCCAAGCCTTTATGGGGCCCTAAACAGAATTTGATGTGGGGGGGCCCCCCACCGCCTCGGTACCACCATTACTATTGACTGTTGTCAATGTTTGATCATTTGCACACCTGCTGTAAATCTTACACACCCATTATCAATTTTATTAGTGGTAGCTGTGTTGCTTACATCATACCAGTGTCAACCTGGCATGTTTTTACCCCTCTATGGTTTTTAAACTTAGAAGGTAGCAAACTCATAAGAGTGGTCTGATGTTAGTTTGCACTTTAAAGTGGAAGTAGACAACTTTTCAAACATCTATGTTTGTTTCTGCCTTTATCAAAGCTCTGAGATTGGGGCTCCTGGATTCCTTGTAGCTCCTGGTTCGTTTTCTGGCTTAGTGTTAGCTAGCAGTAGCATTAGCAGCATGGCTAACCGCTATCAGGCTGGCTGTGTCCAAAGCGAGAAAGAACCGTAAGAATCCCGATTCGAACTAGAAAACCCCAATCTCAGTGCTATGAATAAGGCAGAGTAAAGCATCTGGTAGCATTAATAAGTAGGCAGGTTGTGTTACTTACTGAAATAATGCCAACTGAAAGTCAGTTTGGAACCCTCTCAAGTCCTGGAGCACTCTCTATCGAGTCAATCCCTGTCCGAGGTTCACTGTTGTTTTATCTTGTCTTCTATCACTTGCCCTCTTTGCCTTCTTTGCTTCCTCCATCGACTGGGTTCTTTTTCTTTTCTCGGGTAGAGTTTCCACAGTTACTTGGGTTGTTTTGCCATTGCCCAGTCCGCTACTGGGTGGTTGGTGCACTTCCTGTGCCATAAATCGATTTGCTGGGAAAAATCATGCCTGGTGGCAGACAGAATTGCATAGTGAAAGCGAGGCTTATAGAGAACCAGTTTAAACGCCGATGGTGTCATTATTCTGTAGGCCATTACCCTGTGCAGTCAACATTTACTTTATCATAAAGTAAAGTGAAAAAGTTGTCTACTTCCACTTTAATATTCATAGTGATACAGAACTAAATGACATTCTGAATGTGGTGTAATGAAAAGTAACAAAATAATATATCGCAAAAAAATGTTTTTCAAGCTATCTTGTGGGACATTTCAAGCACTCTTGGGGGCCCTATAGTGGCCAAGGGGGGTCCTAAGCAGGTGCTTAGTTCGACAGCCCTGAGTGTGCTGATATGATGTAAATTTTCAGGATTGTAACTTTTCTACTTGTCCCAGTGTGGTGAAATCTTCTTTGAGTTATGACTTAATGTTATTGTTTCAACAACCATCCCCCCTGTCCTGACCCCTGACTTTTGACCCATGACCTTCCCCCAGGATTCCACCTCCAGCTCTGACAGTCTGGAGTTTGTGACAGGGACCGTAAGTTGACCCACTTCCTGTTCTGATGCTCTCTGAAGGTGCATTGTGGGTAATGAGCTGTGGGTTGTGGTTCACTCTCATGTCTGATAGAGGAGTTGTGGTCCTCCTGGGTGTGTCTCTCTGCAAAATAAATTTAGATATCCATTCTTACGATACATGCTTATGGACCTCCCTCTAACTTTTCAATCTGTTTTTTGTGTCACGTCCAATCAATTGTTTCAGGTTCTGGGTGCATCTTGATTCAACTTTGATGTGAGGGACTGAGAAGAGTTAATTAAGATGGAATGATGTTTGTTTAATGGTCTTAATGAGTTTCATTTCTCTTTCCTCTCAATGAAATTATTTCTGTTTTTCTGTGTCAAGTTTGTTGCTGAGGAAGATTGATTTCATCCCTAAATTCAGATGAACTCATACATGTTTGAGTTCTTCTCAGCACAAAATTGACAAATCTGAGTAACAAGGAAGTGTTTGAGTAACTTTCTGTCTCTAAGGTTTCCCACAGTCCTTTGACTACTCATTCCAGTTTGGACCCGGCATCTGTTTCATTCCAACCTGTAAATCAGACACTGACTTAAAGAATATTCTGGCTTTTTCTAACTGTTGTTGTTCTTCTCCTCCTCCTACTGTGTATGTGTGGTCCAGCAGCCGGTGCGTCTGACGCCTCAGAGAGAATTCATTCGCTCTCTGATGGGGATCGGAAAACGCTTGGCCACCCTGCCCACCAAAGAGCAGAAGACCCAGCGACTGATCTCAGAGCTGTCTCTCCTCAACCACAAACTCCCTGCACGTGTCTGGCTGCCTACCGCCGCCTTCGACCACCATGTGGTCAGAGTACCACATAGCCAGGCAGTAGTGCTCAACTCCAAAGACAAGGTCAGGAGGAAAAAAAAAAATACACACCAACACTACTACTACTATTAGTACTACCACTCGGACTAATATTGCTATTACTTATGCTAGTACTACTACCACTGCAACTACTTCCACAAATACTACTACTAACACTAGTACTACTGTTACTACTACTTCTGCTAATGCTATTATTGCTCCTTCCTGTTGTACTACTACTCCTACTACTGGCACTACTGCTACTGCTACTAGTACCACCACTGCCCAAGTTACCACTACTGCCACAGGTATAACTTTGTAATGCATTTTTCCTAACAAAGCCACGAAAAAGTTGTAGGAAGGATTAAATCCCAACAAAAGGATCAGTTGAAATCAACCAGTGAAAATCAATTAGTGGAAAATATGGCTCAACAAATGTTTTCAGAAGTTTGTTTTAAAAGGTGATTGAACCACATAAATCCCCTCAAGCCAGTTCTTCTAAAGCCCAGGAAATAATCACAACTGTTTTCTGTCTCATTATGTGTCATATGATCTGCATTTAGATGTCTTTTAGGCTGGGGGACAAACACATGACCTGCTCTCTCCTCAGGCTCCATACCTCATCTACGTGGAGGTTCTGGAGTGTGAGAACTTTGAGACATCCAGCGTTCCAGTACGGATCCCGGAGAACCGGATACGCAGCACACGCTCTGTGGAAAACCTTCCTGACTGCGGTATGACAGCAGAACAGCGTGCCAGCAGCTTCTCTATGGTACCCAACTACGACAATGACGACGAGGCATGGTCCGTGGATGACATCGGAGAACTGCAGGTGGAGGTGGGGCTGTTCTACTACATGCAGGGATACACAAGGCAATTTACTGGGCAATTAGTAAGACTAGCAAGAGGTTTTGATCACTGTGGTCCACATTGTGTTGCTTTGATTCTGACAAGCTGCATCCCGGTGGGCAATTTTACCAGCGGCATACTGGCGTAGGGTAAAAGAGCAACAACACCATCAATCCTGGTATGTTATGACATCATTAAAATGCTTATGCTCCTGGACTTTCATCTGGTGACCAGGTTAAATGAATAAGCACACATAGCAACACACTTAATGAATGTTCTAATGAAGCACAGTGGAAGAGAGTCACTATAAAGATGCTGGTGTTACTGGTGTTAGACTGGTGCACTGTAGCTTTGGATCTTTCATCAAATTCATCATTAACTCTTTGTTAAAGATAGAAAGTATGAAACTATTAACAAGTGAAGCTGCCTTTTCACTGAATATGACATACATACATCAACTGATTGGAGGTCGTTCATGTTTTATGGAGAGTTGGATAGTGTATGTGAAAAGTTCTGACTCTGTGGTACAGAGATTTTTGTTTCTGACCGAGGGAATGGATGTGTTGAAATTTTTCAACTCGGGTGACCAATTTCACTCTGACACTATGACTGGAAACTGCTGTTGCCATGATACTGCCAAGCAAGTCAACGTCATAATAACAGCTAACCAGCTAATAAATTATGAGCCAGCTAACTATGGACTACAGGACTTAATAAAAAAGCATGAAAGTGAGAAGGCAACCTGATCTTCTGCCAAACTACGTGTTTTCTATTGTTGTCCTTGGTATCCTTAGCAAGGTGTTGAATTTCAGTGTAAGAAATGTGCTGGATGAATACATTTTGTTTTTAATACATTTTTGCACCCGATCCAGGGTCTCTATCAACCAGTATCTAATCTTCCATTCTTTTCTAAAGTACAAGAGAGAGTTGTGTATCCACAACTTGACCCGTATAGAAGAAAATGATCTATATGAACCTTTTCAGTTGGCTTTCAGGGCGTGTCACTCCGCTGAAACTGCTCTGACAAGAGTGGTGAACGATCTTCTACTAGCTATGGACTCTGATACCACCTCTGTGCATCTACTACTGGACCAAAGTGCAGCTTTCGACACCATTGATCACTATACTATTAGACAGAATAAAGTGTAATTTTGGTGTCTCTGGCTTAGCACTCGCTTGGCTTAAGTCCTACTTATTTGGAAGAACACATTGTGTCTGCTATAACACTATTACATCGAAATTCCCTGACATTAAATATGGCGTACCTCAGGGCTCGGTTCTTGGCCCTCTACTTTTCTCTCTTTATATTTCACCGCTTGGCCGAATTATACACAGTCATGGAATAAATTTCCATTGCTATGAGGATGGTACTCAGCTGTATGTGCCTATAAGGGTGATGATCATACTCAAATGACTAATTTAGAGGCCTACTTGGCTACTGTGAAAAATTGAATGTCACTAAATTTCCTGCTTTTAAATTCAGATAAAGCTGAGATGCTGGTTGTTGGCCCTGCTAGACACAGACACCAGTTTGATCAAGTAACAATAACAATCGACAACTCTGTGATTTCACCAAGTGTGGTAGCCAAAATCTTGGTGTTACATTTGATCCCAGCCTTTCCTTTGATGAGCAAATTAAAGAAATTATCAAGACTGGGGTGCTCCGGTGACTCACCTGGTAGAGCGCGTACCACAGCAGCCTAGGTTCGAATCCGGCCTGGGCCCTTTGCTGCTTGTCATCCCCTCTCTCCCCCCAGCCTTTCCTATCTCTCTCGACTATCGTTATCAAATAAAGGCAGAAAATGCCACAAAAATCACAAAGACTTCCTTTTTTCACTTACATAACATAGCTAAAATGCGGTCTTTCCTGTCTATGGCTGGCACAGAGACTCTCATATATGCATTTGTTTCGTTCAGACTTTTTTTTTTTATCCCCCCTTTCTCCTCAATTGTATCCGGCCAATTACCCCACTCTTCCGAGCCATCCCGATCGCTGCTCCACCCCCTCTGCCAATCAGGGGAGGGCTGCAGACTACCACATGCTTCCTTTGATACATGTGGAGTCGCCAGCTGCTTCTTTTAACCTGACAGTGAGGAGTTTCATCAGGAGGACATAATGCATGGGCGGATCACGCTATTCCCCCCAGTTCCCCCTCCCCACTGAACAGGTGCCCTGACCGACCACAGGAGGCACTAGTGAAGTGACCAGTATGCATACCCACATCCGGCTTCCCAGCCACAGACACAGCCAATTGTGTCTGTCGGGACGCCCGACCAAGCCGGAGGTAACACGGAGATTCTAACTGGCGACCCCCATGTTGGTAGGCAATGGAATGGACTGCTACGCTACCCAGACTGTTTCATCCAGACTTGATTACTGTAATGTTCTGTTTTCAGGTCTGCCATGCTAGTACTAAAAGTCTTCAGATGGTTCAAAATGCTGCAGCTAGAATCATAACTAAAACTAGAAAATTTGGCCATATTACACCATGTTAGATCAGACCGCAAGGTGCTTTTGCTGACGTATATAATCCTAATTGGGCTTGCCCCATCCTACCTGTCTGAGCTCTTTAAACCGCACAGTCCATTTCGAGCTCTCCGTTCTCAAAATACAGGGCTCCTGTGTGTACCAAAAGTTAAAAAAAAGTCAGCTAGTGGCAGGGCCTTTTCCTATTTGGCTCCGTGCTTGTGGTATAACCTGCCTGCTGCCATCAGGCAATCAGAGTCTGTTGAGGCCTTTAAATCCAAACTTAAAACTATTTTTTTTGCCTTAACCGAAAACGAGTTGCCGGAGTACTTCATAACCTGTACTGCATGGCGGGTCTGTTTTCTGTCTCAATGAATTTACCAACCACTGTTCTGCCGACGAGATTATAAAGTATAGATCGACTATTGCAAACTATTTTCTTCTCTCACATGTCTTTTCCCTCTCTCTGAATGATGTCTTCTCTTTTCTCTTCTATGTGAGTGGTGTGATGTGAGTCTCTCCTGTGTGCACGTGTAGTCTGTCCTCCTCCCAGGTCTCCATGGTGATGGTGGTCACCACCTGGACACTGCTTGTCATCCCTGTCATCACATTATCTTTTTATATATATCTTATAAATCCATATAATTTTGTTATCCTGTTTCAGTGTTATATTCTACTCACAGTGCGATGTGTGACCAATGTTTTTTCTTGTCTCTTCTCCTGTGTATGTGAATGGTGTGATGTGAGTTTCTCCTGTGTGCATGTTTAGTCTGTCCTTCTGTCAGGTCTATATGGAGATGGTGGTCGCGTGGCTCAGGTCCTGGTCTGTTCCAGTGGCATCTGGACACTGCCTGACATCCTCCTCATCATATTCTTCATATATCATATAATTCCTTTATAATTCTGTTATCCTTTTTCAATGTTGTATTCTGTAAATTGTGTTTTATTCTGTACACAACATCCATTGCACGTCTGTCCATCTTGGGAGAGAGAGCCCTCCTCTGTTGCTCTCCCTGACGTTTCTCCCCGTTTTTTCTCCCTGTTAAAGGGTTTTTTATTTTAGGGAGTTGTTCCTTATCCCATGCGAGGGTCTAAGGACAGGATGTTGTATCTCTGTAAAGCCCACTGAGGCAAATTTGTAATTTGTGATAATGGGCTACACAAATAAAATTGACTTGACGTTAATATCATACCAGAAGCGCTGATCCAGCATGGATCAGAGACATACAGTGTAAGAGTTATGTGACATCTAGACATATACACTAGGGTGGCTGCTGGGAGACAACTTCTGACCGTAGAACTGCTGGTCATATTCAGTGATAAGGCGGCATAAGGCTTTAGAGATAGTCCCCCAATCCCTCTGGGACCCTGGTTGCCTAGGGCCCGGTACACTACATCACTTGCTCAGTTGGTAGTCCAGCCATGTATGCAGTTATCTTGTGTCTGTGTTTATCATTCCAAGCACCCGTTTATCTTCCGTCAATCAGTGTGTCATCCATCCTGACCCTGTGTGTTTGTCTTGTGTGTGTGTGTGTGTGTGTGTGTGTGTGTGTGTGTGTGTGTGTGTGTGTGGGTGTGTTGCAGCTTCCAGAGGGTCATACCAACAGCTGTGATAACATCAGTCAGTTCTCAGTGGACAGCATCACCAGTCTGGACAGCAAAGAGCCTGTTTTTATCGCTGCTGGAGACATCAGGTACACACATACACATGCAAACACATGCACACAAACACAGACAGTACATACATGCAGGCACGCATTAAACAGGGTTCTTAGTTTAGGGATTACATTTCATGCTACTTTGAAGTTTGGTGTGATATGAATCACAACCATATTCGATAAGAACTTGAATTGATAAAGTGTAACCTGTACCCCTCCCTACTGATGAGTCTTAACTATACCCCTCCCTACTGATGAGTCTAAACTATACCCCTCCCTACTGATGAGTCTAAACTATACCCCTCCCTACTGATGAGTCTAAACTATAGCGCCCCCCTACTGATGAGTCAGAATCAAAGTAAGCAGTTCAACAGAGATGAGAGCTGTCATAGTGTCAGTGTGGACCATAGAGCAGAACAGAATCTGCATATCAGGAATCAGGAACACTTTGTCATTTCACTTCGCCAGCTCTCCCAGGCAGACACCCTCGACACACCTCCCCGCACTCCGCACGACGACACCAAAAACACCACAATCAATGCCAGGTGAGGCTGTCGCCAGACCGCCCTCGGTGTTATTGGAACTGCCGGTCTGCATGGGCTAGCAGTTAGGTTAGCCTGCCCCGCTGTCCCAGCTGATCCAACGCCAGCTCTCCCAGCCATCAAACGAAGACAAAACTTAGACGCAGATATGGACAAAGACACTGCATGGACAGTACTGGGTGAGGCCGCTGCAAACGCGAATTTGCGCAGCCATCTTCCCATACCGGAAGCGGAATATGTCACCAAACCTAGAATCAGATTCTCAGGGTCAAGATTCAGTAAAGTGTTAAGTGTCTCCATACTAAAGTATTCACCAGATTTTTTGTCCATACAGTTCTAAATGTTGTCCAACAACATTTTATTGATGTTTGTGTTCAGAAAAGTTTACCTTTCCTTTAACACAGCACAACACACTGTAACACATCTTAACACACCAGTACGCACCATAACATCCTCAAGCACACCTTAACATACAGCGTTTCTCTTTCCATAGCCCCCCCCCCCCATCAGATCCGAAAATTAATGTTTTTGATGCAGGTCTGCACCACAGCCGGGGTTCTCCGACACGGAGACAAAGTCACAGATCGTAGCTGAAGGTGCAAAGACAGTAAAAACATCGGAGATAAAACACTTAAAGCAAATACTAAAAATAGTCATCTAAGATTCCTGCTGGGGGAGAGAGCTGTGTGGATCCGTGCCTCACCTCTTTCCCAGGCTTTGGTATGCCTCTGTTCAGGGAGCAGCTGTGCTCAGACCCGTCCCAAGCCGATTCGGCTGACTTGTGACAGGTGCGACCGCACCCCACTCGCCACACACAAGTGATACAGAAGTTAATTTGTGTACCACAGAATGAAAGGTTTCCAGAAGAATAATCTGTAGCGCTCTGGCTGTTTGTTATTTTGCCAGGGAAATGTGAATTTGTGTCATAATGAATGTATGCAGGAGAGTTGTGGCACTGTTGACAGTGTAGATGTTGCACACTGTGTGGTATTTTGGAATTGACTGGACCATGGTGGATGGCTTATAACAAAAAATTCAACATTAGTTTTTTTCTAAACATCGGTTAACATTGTCCGTAGTTGAAAGTTTCAGGTAATTGAGAGGTGACTCGCCGCAAAGACGAGACTACTTGTGTTTTCATACCATGTACTTTTACTAAAGAACACAGTGAAACTGACTAACTGGAGGCTGTGGAAAGTTGAATGGCTGCTTAGGTATGATGGCAAAATGGAGATAAGGAAGCAAAATAAGGGCAAACGTTATGACATTTCCACACGGTCGGTAACATTCCTACAGAAGCATACCATAACACAACATAACACAACAGAAAAAGCAGCACAAAGTGAAGTCAGCACAGCTTAGATCATCCCGAGCACACCCACTCCCTGACACTATCAATGTGTGTGTGTGTATCTGTGTGTGTGTGGTGTTTTCCCTGTGGCAGGCGGCGTCTGTCAGAGCAGCTGGCTCACACTCCCACCACTTTTAAGAGGGACCCTGAGGACCCGTCAGCTGTGGCCCTCAAAGAGCCCTGGGAGGAGAAAGTACGGTGAGTGGTGACTCCTCTCTAGTGGAGGAGGATGGCAATGCACCTAATGTTCAGATCCACTCCCTACAGGGAAGTGCACATTTTTAAAGCTTTTGTGTCTCAATAATTTCTGCTAGGAGAGTACTGTTGACATGACTATAAGGTCTGTTAACATTGTAGAGGTGAACATATCAGAGCTTTCTGATAGGCTTTTTCTAGTAGTCAGGATTGTTTAGGTAGGTGGTAAATCTATTTAGTAGGGAAGGTAAAGCTTTTACAGACCACTGTGAGAGTAAAAGCCCCTGAAGCTCTGGGTTAGATGTTACAGATGAGCCGCTCAAACGGCCTGAAGAGCTTAGGATGCAACATCATTACATTATGTTTATTGGTATATACATCATGTTGTTTAGTGTATACATGATGTTTATTAGTCTATGAATTATGTCAATTATCTTATACATTGTTTATTTTATCTTATACATTATGTTTATTATTCTATACATGTTTATTACTCAATACATTTTTTCAATCTTCACATTATCTTTACTGTTCGTTTTGTTTTATTCTGTTCGTATTCATTAGTCTCAACATTATGCATATTCATCTATACATGTTACAGTAATGACAGTGGAAGTAATTATACATTTTATTTAAACCACTTTTCATTGACCTCAAAGTTCTCCACGTTAAAAATTGTGAAAGACACTAGGGCTGTTAATGAATAGTCCAAATTTGAATATATAACCGAATTATATATATATTAAAAAACAAACAAAAAAACAGACATTCGAGTGTGAAAATTAATATTTGTTTGTGAAAAAAAAAGCAGCACTTCCGCGGCTGTCTGCGTTGCGAATTCTCACGAAGGCCTTGGCCGCTGCACTGAATTCACTTCATGACGGACAGGAGACACAAAACGTCACTTTCACTGGATGACAATGAAATTTAGGTCAAGCTGAAACAAGCGAATAATTCAACAATAACCGCATGGTCAAGATGGCAGAGAGTTCACAACCCCGCTTGGCCACAGAGAGAGTGATTTTCACTCTGAGCAATCTAAAAAGCCCCGTTTGGAAATACTTCGTATTTTGGTCAGAAAATGGAAAATTTGTGGAACCTCGAGATAAAGTTGTACACAAGCTCTGTAACCCTCAGTTAGCTTACCATCCCACCACTAGTAACCTGAGCGCACATCTCGAAAATATGCGCAAAAATATATTCGAATTGGTTCGAACCTGTGTGTTTGTTTAGAAGGAATAATCGAATGTCTTTTTTGCCAATTTTGACAGCCCTAAAAGAGACGCAGTCCATCTGTATAAGGTCTATTTTTCTGTTTCCCTGCAGACGGATCAGGGAAGGCTCTCCATATGGTCACCTCCCTACATGGAGGCTTCTTTCAGTCATAGTCAAATGTGGAGATGATCTCAGACAGGAGCTCCTGGCCTTCCAGGTCCTCCAGCAGCTTCAGGTAACCCTGACCTAAAGCACATGCTAATTGCATGCTTACTACATGCTTTATCTAGCAGCTACATGCCCAGCATACAACATAACTCTACAACTAACTCACAATATGTATTCCTGAGGGGAAATGCATTTTATAAAGATATAGCCCTGAAGATTTCCATCAGATCAAATGTCCTTTTTGATTACTTTCTGTCTCTGGTGTATTTAAGACAACAGTTAATCCACAAATATGGAAATCATGAACAATATAGTAATAGTTCATTTGAGTAGTTAGTGTCTGGTAGGACTTCACCAGGAAAAATAATAGGGTGCGGAATATTTTACATCTTCATCATTGCAGCCAACTGAGGAAGAAGAAGGCAGGTAGTGGACAATTCTAAATGTGAAGTTGTGACTAACAAGCAGATAAGACAGGACAAACTGGTAGAAGACCTTTACAAAAAAAACAAAAAACAAAACAAAAAAAAACAAAAAAAATGCTGACACAACCACACAGGTGACTCTGGTCCATTTAGAATGGATCTCAAACACTCATGTTACCAACAGCTACATAGGAGACACACAGTTAAAACTAAACAGTATTCAGAGTTGTGAAGTGCTCTCCTATTCTCTTTCTACCCTTGCACCTCCTCTCTTCCTCTGTCTTCTCCCTGTCAGAGTATCTGGGAGCAGGAGCGTGTTCCACTGTGGATCAAGCCCTATAAGATCCTGGTGTTGTCGTCGGATAGTGGGATGATTGAGCCAGTGGTGAACGCTGTGTCCATCCATCAGGTGAAGAAACATAGCCAGCTCTCTCTGCTGGACTACTTTCTCCAGGAGCATGGCACCCCCACCACAGAGGCCTTCCTCACCGCTCAGAGGAACTTTGTCCAAAGCTGTGCTGGATACAGCCTCATCTGTTACCTGCTTCAGGTCAAAGACAGGTCAGACAAACCCTTCCATCATCTGTCTGTCTGTCTGTCTCTCTGTAACTTCTCTATCATCCCTGGTCATTCTTTCTCTATAACTTATTTATCATCCATAATTATTCCCTCTCTGTCACTTCTCTATCATCCATGATCATTCTGTCTCTCTCTGTCACAGGCACAATGGGAACATTCTTTTGGACGCTGAGGGCCACATCATCCACATTGACTTTGGTTTCATCCTTTCCAGCTCACCCAGGAACCTTGGCTTCGAAACCTCTGCCTTCAAACTCACTGCTGAGTTTGTGGATGTGAGTTTGTTAACAGAACAAAGCACTAAACCTGACAGGGTTCAGGGTTTCATTCCCACTGGGGTCACCCTTACTTAGTATATGTATTCAAAGTTTGTCTTTAGTGAGCTGTCAGACAGATTAGGTGGTTTATTTTAGGGTACTGAAGGTACCAGATGAGTGGGGTTAAGATCACAGGATAATATAGTGAGGGCTAGGCAGGAACAATTAAAACTAGATTAATAATTATGAAAGGTACCCACTACATAATGTCATGACAGATTACAGCCTCTGTTTTGCTGCCGTGGCTCAATTTAAGGATCAGATCAGACCACACAGATCATCTTTTTTTTTTTATATATATAAATTTATTTCTGATTTTTCTCTTTTTCTCCCAATTTAGTGGCCAATCGATCCCTATTTTAGTTCAAATACCCACCCTCATACCACATGCGTTTGCCAACTGCATCTCTCCGGCTGGCAGTCTCAAAGGAGACACCTCGCCACTTTCGTGACAAGGCAAATCCAGGCCGAACCACTGCTTTTTCCGACACACACAGAGACGCATTCATGTGACGAACACAAGCCGACTCCGCCCCCCTCCCGAAGACAGCATTGCCAATTATTGCTGCTTCGTCGAGTCCGGCCATAGTCGGATCTGATGAGACCAGGGCGCGAACCCCGGTCCCCAGTGGGCAACTGCATCGACACAAAGCCGATGCTTAGATCGCTACACCACCGTGGACCCTACACACAGATGATCTTTGTGAAGTTTCAGAAATCTTTGTTCCTTAAACAACTCTGAAAATCTAGACAGGTCTTTTATTTCTTTTTCTTAAATGTGATATTACTGTAATGAGTAATTAATTATACAATAGGAAGAGTGCATGTCATATCAAGTGTAATTAGCCTAAGTGTTCTCTGGGGTGGCTCACCAAAAGTGGTGCAAGTAATACTGACAGTGTTAACAATTTCATTTAGCAGACGCTTTTATCCAAAGTGACGTACATCTGAGAGTTAATATAACACAAGCAAGGATCTATTCAGGAGACAACAACGCAAGCAAGTGCCAAAAAACTAGGTTCAAGTCTGATAGGACATAGGTGTCAACAGGCAGTGCACAAAGGTAATGCATTTTTTTTTTTTTTTTTTTTTTGTGGTATTTTTATCAATACCATCAGGTGTGGAGATGCTCGAGAAAAAGCTCAATCTTTAGCTTCATCTTAAAGATATAGAGGGACTCAGCGGATCTAATGGAGTTTGGTAACTCGTTCCACCACTGGGGAAACTACAGAAGAGAAGAGTCTAGCTAGTGACTTTGGGCCCCGTTGTGGCAGAAGTGCCAGGCGCCTTTCATTGGCATAGCGTAGTGAGCGGGATTAAGTGTAGACCTGAATGAGGGAGTTCAGGTAGGTTGGAGCTGTTTTAGTTGCTGTTTTGTAAGCAAGCATCAAGGTTTTGACTTTGATGCAGGCAGCTACTGGGAGCCAGTGGAGGAATATGAATAGTGGGGTGACGTGCTGTTTTGGGTTGGTTAAGACCAGACACGCTGCCACATTCTAGATCATTTGCAGAGGTTTGAAAGTGCATGCAGGGAGACCTGCCAGTTAGGAGTTGCAGTAGTCAATGCATGATATTACAAGAGCCTGTACCAGGAGTTGTGCTGCATGCTCAGACAGGTAGGGTCTAATTTTCCTGATGTTGTACAGGGTAAATCGGCACGACTGAGCAATCGAGGCCACGTGAACCTTAAAGGTTAGTTGGTCATCAATCATGACACCCAGGTTTCGGGCAGACTTTGTGGGCATGAGTTGGGTTGATCCGAGCTGGATATAGATCTGTTGTTTTAAGGATGGACTGGCTGGGATGACAAGGAGCTCAGTCTTAGATAAGTTAAGCTGAAGGTGTCATTCTTTTATCCATGCAGCGATATCAGCAAGGCATGACGATATCTGTGCCGAGACTGTGAGGTCATCTGGCGAGAATGATAGGAAGAGCTGGGTATTGTCAGCATAGCAATGGTATGAAAAACCATGGGAGAGGATGATTGCACCAAGTGAGGTGGTGTATACTGAGAAGAGAAGGGGACCGAGCACAGACCCTTTAGGCACCCCTGTGGATAAGTCATGCAGTGTGGACACTTCTCCTCCAAGATACTCTGAAAGATCTCCCTGAGAGGTAGGACATGAACCAGTGGAGGGCAGATCCTGAGATACCAAGCTCACTGCGTGTGGAGAGGAGGATTTGGTGGTTAACCATGTCAAAGACAACTGACAGATCTAGCAGCAATAAAGCTGAGGACTGACCAGCAGCTCTACCCAAACGGTGTGATTCTATTACCGACAGGAGTGCAGTCTCGGTAGAGTGACCCCGCTTAAAGTCAGACTGATTCAGATCATACAGAAAGAAAAGAAAGGAATCTCAGAAAGGAATTCAGAGACTTGGTTAAAGACCGTGCGCTCAAGTATTTTTGATAGAAAGGGTAGCAGTGAAACCTAGTTTTCAACCTGAACTTTTCAACCTGGGCTGGGTTGAGTGTAGGCTTTTTGAGCAGCGGGATGACCCGAGCTTGCTTAAATACAGTGGTGAACACACCCGTTGTAAATAAGGAGTTGATGATGCGTGTGACTGTGGGGTTAAGTGCGGGGGAAATGGTCTGTAGGAGGTTGGATGGTATTGGGTCCAGTGGACAGGTAGTGGGATGAGAGTCCAGCACAAACTTGGAGACTTCCTCCTCGGTCAGGGGGCAGAATGAGGTGAGTTGAGGCACTGTTAGCTTGCAACAGCAGACAGAGTTGGTCAGGCTCAGCGAACTGGTTACTGATGGCAGAAACCTTATCAGTAAAGTACGAGGCCAACATGTCTGGGCTTAGCAGAGTGGAGGTCGGAGGAGGAGGTGGATTGAGGAGTGAGTTAAAAACAGAAAACTGTTTTCGAGCATCAGTGGCACCACAGATCTTGTTCGCATAGTAAGTGGTCTTAGCTGTTTTTAAGCTGGAGGAGAATGACACTAGGAGACACTGATAGTCACTGAGGTCAATAGACTCTCTGGTTTTATGCCATTTTCTCTCTGCTGCTCTGAGCCCCGCTATTTGCTCTCTGATGACCTCAGTGAGCCATGGACTGGGGGGGGGGCATTATGAGCAGGTTTGGCTACTAGAGGGCAGAGATTGTTAAGAGAGGAGGCTAGTGAGGAACAGAGTGTATCTGTAGCCTCATTGACAGGGAGTGAAGAGAATTCATTATGAAGAGGCATGGAAGCCAAGACCTCATTAGAAGCTGGCTTGTAAGGGGCCGGATGTTTTGGCAGAAGGAGAGACCATGTGTGGTGGAATGTGGGGGACGTTCCAGTAAGGAGGCCATGAACTGAATAAAGAAGTGGTCTGACAAAGGTAGGGGGGTGACAGTCAGATTTGCTGTGGAGCAGTTCTGAGTCAAAATCAGATCAAGAGTATTGCCCGCTTTGTGCGTGGGAGGGGTGGGGACCCATTTGAGGTCAAAAGAGGGCAGAAGAGGCTTGTAATAATTGTTTTTGTGGGAGGGGATTCAAATAACAAATTAGCTGGACATTGTCAGAAATCATTCCAACCGTTATTTATTTTAATCTTTCTTGTGTCCTGATATGATGTTCAGTATTTCTACATTATGTTTACACAATGACTTCATTCTTGAATTTAGTCCTTTTTTTTTAAAATTTAAGCTAATTCAAGGCTTCCTGTTTTTTGGTTCAGTGTTATACCAGTCTGCTATAACCCTATCTGTCTGTATCTTTTTTATCCTGTCTGTCTGTCTGTCTGTCTGTCTGCCTGCCTGTAGGTGATGGGGGGACCAGATGGAGACATGTTTAATTACTACAGGATGTTGATGCTTCAGGGTTTGATAGCAGCCAGGAAACACATGGACAAAGTCATCCAGATAGTAGAGATCATGCAACAAGGTATGCCAGTCTTCTTCCTCCTCCTCCTCCCCACCTGACTCACCTGCAGTAGGATTGGTTGCAGGTTGACCTTGGACTTAACACTAGAATGACTGGAATTTCACTCCTACCTAAAACGACCATGGGCCATCAAAATGATGGCTGGTTTTTAAACTCTATATTCTGTCAAGATAAATAACCAGTTGAAATATTAATGCATTGCAGAGTTAGTATGTCTGTTAGGAAACTAATGACACTAAAATTAAAATTTTATAACAACGTTAATACTATTTTTTCAAACAATTTAAAATGGTTGCTGTCCAACTCCTGTAAATACTGCAAAATGACAGCCTTGGTCGTTCTTGTGCTAAATTCATTTTTGTGCCACAGTGTTTTAGCAGTGAGGCTAAGCTAACTGGTTCCCCCGAGTCGAGTTTCAGACCTACGTCAACTCTGTTCAGTGTTCTCTCTGCGTATACATGTTGACTAACGCAACTTTTCTGACCGGCCACACCAGCAAATAGGCCGGCAAGTTTAAACACAATTCAGTTAAATGTTACGCTGCAACTTTCCTTTTTCAGCATGTTTGACTGACAGCATGAAGAGAGTGTAAAAGACCTGCTGTGTCATGTTGTGCAAAGTGTGTTGAAATTGTAAACGCCTCTGAATTGATAACGGTACACTTCACATCACTGCAAACATTTATGGCTTAAAGAATATCTTGTCAGTTTTATTCTGGTCTAATTTGTGATTAAAAATGACAGTTTCAGATATTGTTATAAATTTAACAGTAAAGAGGTGTTGTTTTTGGTGTCTCTGCCCTCACCTCTTTTCACAGGAGATGTGAATATGTGAGATGTTGGTTAGTGTTAAGTGTAGTCTCATAAATCACTGAACACAGGTTAGACTGGTACTTCTCTTCTCTTCTCTTTTCGTCTCTTCTCTTCTCTCTTTTTGTCTCCTGTTCTGTTCTGTCCTCTCCTCTCCTCTCCTCTCCTCTCCTCTCCTCTCCTCTCCTCTCCTCTCCTCTCCTCTCCTCCCCAAAGTGTCTTAGGAGAGAGTCATCAGCTAGATTGATTCATGTGTCTACAGACATCCTAGAACAGCCATTCCCAATTTTAAGAATGCCGTGGCCCAATTAGAAATCTGAAAATCTTCTGCAGCCCACACAACCCTTTAATCCCAATTCTGATCAACACACAAGACTAAGATGAAGTATTTCCTTATATTTTTTTATTTCATAAACAGAACAATTCTATAGGAACAATTCTATGTTTGAATGCAAATATTTAACGATAAATATTTTATGGTAATTTAAAACTTAATCACAAAATTGAAAATTAAAAACTTTAGTTTACTGTAAATGACCTCTCATGGCCCACCTACAGTACCTTCACAGCCCACCAGGAGGCTGCAACCCACACTTCAGGAATCACTGTCCTAGAGTAATGAACAGTGATCATTTCATAGACGAGGTCAGGTCATCTCAGGTTTAAATAGCGTGAGTGTCAACAGGTTCATCACCAATAGTTATACGAGTGAAAGGAGATTGAAAATAAGAATTAGCTGGATGATGTCAGAGATCAGTATCACACACATGTTCTCCTCTCCTCTCCTCTCTTCCTGTCAGGCTCCCAGTTGCCTTGTTTTCATGGTTCCAGCACGATCCGTGGGCTGAAGGAGCGATTCCACATGGCACTGACTGAGGAGCAGTTACAGGTTCTGGTGGAGCAGCTGGTGGATGGATCCATGCGCTCCATCACTACCAAACTTTACGATGGCTTCCAGTACCTCACCAATGGCATCATGTGACCCTGTGTGTGTGTGTGTGTGTGTGTGTGTGTGTGTGTGTGTGTGTGTGTGTGTGTGCGTGCAGCCAGCACGGATGAACAAATAAATTAAAGACTTTGGGGTTGGGTGTCAGCGTCTGGAGGCGGAGCCAGACAAAAGCCACTCCCCCTCACAGTGACATTGTTCCCTGGACTAAAGAATGAGTCTTTTGACTTTTCCTGTAGTTTCTCTTTACTTTTCAGATCTGTGATTCAACTCCTAGTTTCTCTCCTTGTGTTTTCTTTTTTCTTTCCTAGATGAATGTCTACTTTCTTGTCATTTAACCAGTCAAATACACTGGACAGAAGACCCTCATTTGCTCTTCAGTTTGTTTCTTAACCAATCAGATTCAGTTTTAGTTCTCACCAGTCAGATTCATTTTATGTTGATCTTGTTATCATTTATTCTTTCTAATGAAATATTCTGACCAATAGTGAAGGTTAGCTAGGTGAATGCAGCAGTAGGTTAGACATATAGCAACACACCAGGGCATGATTGGCTGCTGGCAGGTAAGGGTAAAGTTCAGTTGTGGGGATATTTCCCCACAATGTATGAAAGAACAATCCCAACATTTCCATGGTGACAGGACAGGGAGAGAATATTCCCACAGCGATGAACTGGTATGTATTGATTTGGTAGTGGCAAAATAGTCTTTACAAGCCTGCAAACAGGTTGAACGTGATGGGACGTCATCATGGTCTGGATTGGAAGCCAGCCTTCCCTGTAGCATCTTTATCTTTTGTAGTGGGGTAGCTTCAAGGTGGCCACATCCCTCTACCTATATACCAATGAGATTGTCTTCTTTTTGTGATGTCATCATTTCTGTGTTCCGCTGCTGTCACTGGAAACCATTAACTTGGGTTCGTATCCCAATTTCAGATAGAAGATCTTGTATCTCTAGAACTCAGGAGTGACAAACGCTTAATGAATTTTAACGTAAACTTAATAAGTTTTAACCTTGTCCGTGAAGCACCATGGAGACGACACTGGACCCGACCAGATCGACCGTCTGCCATCCGACGGACAGAGACAAGTAGACCAGGATGGTCTCGTTTGTCTTCACCATGTTTCTCTGAGTCTGTATGAGCTGTGAAGTCTTTTTAGGCCGTGGCTGCTGTTTGTCCAACACGTTCAACCACTTTAAACCTCGTCTGTGCTGAAGCTCTGGTAGATGATTATCCACAAGCAGAAAGACATACAGTTTGGTTTGTCTTAATTCTTCCACTTGTGTTGTTTTGAGGACCAGTTTGCCATCCTGTTGAATGACCTACCTAACTTTCTATGTTCCTTTGTACAATAAATTAAATGGTATTGTCTCTATCGTGACGTGGTCTCTGATGTGCTACTGGAAATGGGGGGGGGGGGGTCAGATGGGCCAGTTCAAACACTTCAACCACAGATACCCTCAAAACTGAGTCAATCATAACTATATACTTTTATAACATTTTCATATTTACAGAGAGAGTGTTATTCCATCAATCAATCAATCAATTTGCATTGTATATAGCGCTGATGACCGAGGTGGTCATATGATATCAAAGATATTCAAATGAATGTAAACTAGAACTCTTTCAGAAGAAGGTCAACACCGTTTAGGTCACAATTTGTCTCTACTGACAGTTTTATTTTAACGTCACGTCCAGTTTTATAAAGCCGGCTGTCACACACGCTGTCGTGCGTACTTTGGACACTAGGGGGCGGAAATGTTGCCGCCGCCGCCGCCGAGGACTCTCCTACCCACAACCCCGTGCAGCTGCGGAGGTGTTTTCCTTACCTGCCCGCACACGTTACTGCTCCCCAGCTCCCAGAACAAAGTTTGTAGCTTGGAGAACTGAGCCAGACAGAAACCGGGTCTCCCCGAGCCGCCGATTTACTGTCACGTGAAGAGAAACGGCTTCATTTCATGTAGTTCAGTGCTGAGATGAGCAAGGTTTCACCTGCAGACGAGACACTCCTTAAAGTAGTCTGTCAAGGCGGATTTCTCAATATTTCTCCATAAAGCAGGAAGTACCAGGGGAGAAAAATGGTGAGTGTAATGGATTCACTTTTATTCCCCTGTCCAACATCTGTTGTCCAAAGTCATCTAACAACGTGGGATTTATTACATTTTGCTCTGGGGCTGCATATATTTATCCCAATATCAATAATAATAATAATTAATGTCTTCATTCTTACAGCTCCCCTGATCTCTGTAAACTACTGACTTGTTACATTTCATTCATGTCAGTATGAAAAGATTGATGAGGGTGGCGACCTTCTTTATTTATTTATTTATTACCTGTCAAATCTGCCATCAGAGAGGAGACTTCTTCAAACTATTTATGTTAGGGCATGTCTAATGAAGTCCATATCTGCACAGACTGCTTTACAGTTTGATTCATAAAGCTGCTTCATGTGAATCCGAGGCTGAATTGGAAAAAAAAGCGGATTTAGGAATAACGTGTCCGGGCAGGACTGTGTCTGCTCCTGGGAGAAGAATGCTGGGAATTCATTTAGGAAAACCGATGGCACAACACTGATCCTTTTTTTGTCCACACACTGAAATGATCTAGACAGTCTGTAATGATCAGGACAGTCTGTAATGATCTAGACATTCTGTAATGATCTAGACAATCTGAAATGATCTGGATAGTCTGTAATGATCTGGACAGTCTGTGATGATCTAGACATTCTGTAATGATCTAGACAGTCTATAATGATCTGGATAGTCTGTAATTATGTAGACAGTCTGAAATGATCTAGACAGTCTGAAATTATCTGGATAGTCTGTAATGATCTAGACACTCTGTAATGATCTAGACAGCCTGAAATGCTCTGGATAGTCTGTAATGATCTGGACAGTCTGTGATGATCTAGACATTCTGTAATGATCTAGATAGCCTGTAATGATCTGGACATACTGTAATGATCTGGATAGTCTGTAATGACCTGAAAGGTCTGAAATGATCTGGATAGTCTGTAATGATCTGGACAGCCTGTAATGACCTGAAAAGTCTGAAAGGATCTGGACAGTCTGTAATGATCTAGACATTCTGTAATGATCTGGACAGTCTGAAATGATCTAGACAGTCTGAAATGATCTAGATAGCCTGTAATGATCTGGACATACTGTAATGATCTGGATAGTCTGTAATGACCTGAAAGGTCTGAAATGATCTGGATAGTCTGTAATGATCTGGACAGCCTGTAATGAACTGAAAAGTCTGAAAGGATCTGGACAGTCTGTAATGATCTAGACATTCGGTAATGATCTAGACAGTTTGTGATGATCTAGACAGTCTGTAATGAGCTGGGCAGTCTTTAATGATCTGAACAGTGATCTGGGCTCAGGCCAGACAGATGAGGGGTGATCAGGAGGTGACCTTTGGGTTCAGGGTTGAAGGTTATCTGGGTCCAGGATTGGCTTGTAACAGAACACAAGAAACAGCATTATATATTCTGAAATGAAGTATCTGTATTGAGCCCACGTTGAAACACAAGTATTCAGATTACGGTTACTTTATACATTTTTATGTAATACTTTTAGAATACTAACCCCCCTAATCAGGGTCAGCGGTTTGAGTAGGATGATGTGTTCAGGTTTAGTCGGCGGGCGAATGTGAGCTCACACAAAAAATGGAAACCGAATGGAAGGAAATTGTAATGCCTTTTAAAAGGTAGTTTTTGGGCGAACTCTGCAACTATCAAACATGTGAAAAACATTTCATTTGCTGCAATAAATTTACTCTATGCACCGCAGTTCATGTAGTGCATTGCGTGTGTGTGTGTGTGTGTGTGTGTGTGTGTGTGTGTGTGTGTGTGTGTGTATGTATGTGTACATTTGTGCTTCTCTTGTCAGCTCATTCATGCAACATAACAGTAATAATGGGAATAGCGAGTTGTAGTCAACCAAAATGCTTCCCATGCTGAAACCCGAATGCCTTGGTCGGTCTCAGCCTTGCTCCTAATTTCAAGTAACGATACAATCTTGTGCAAAAATTCTGAATTATTTTCAAATCTCTGCGTGCACGTGTCCTCCTGCCTGCAACAGACATCAGCTGGGTGCAGCTGTAACTGGCAGTTGGTCAACACATATTGAGATAACGGCATGGAGATACCAGTAAAACCAAGGGATAGACGACAATGTGACATGTGCAACAACAACTGCTTCAGATGGGCCTTCTGAAGACGTATTGTAGATATAATCTGAATGGGTTACTCTTTTTGAGCGTTGTAAATGAACGTGCTGCTGATTATATGTAGGACAGTGTGTATTCAGTATTCAGGCACTAAATACTTTCAACATGCACAACTCCCGTTGTGTCAAAGAGACTTCGCAGTCTGCGGGGAATTGCTCTGGTTTGGACGCGAGTGGATGGGAGCGGCCACGGGTGGTGCAGCAACAGGTGGCGGCAGAGGAAGAGGGAACTTGTAATACCTTATAAAAGGCATTACAATTTCCCTCCATTCTCAAAGTGTTCTGCCCACCCCTGTCCGGGTCGGGTCGGTGGACTGACCAGTCTGTCATTTGACTTAAGTGTAGTAAAAGAGCTTCTGGGAGACAGGGTGCATGCATTTCATCCAAAACAGGAGGTACAACGAGTATATAAGGTGTGTGTGTGTGTGTGTGTGTGTGTGTGTGTGTGTGTGTGTGTGTGTGTGTGTGTGTGTGTGTGTGTGTGTGTGTGTGTGTGTGTGTGTGTGTGTGTGTGTGTGTGTGTGTGTGTGTGTGTGTGTGTGTGTGTGAGACGTGGAGAGAGAGAGCAGCAGTATAATGATTCACTTAACCACTCGTCACAAAACAAACAGCACGGGCGAAAACACATGAAACAGTAAAGACTAGTCCTCCCTCCTCACCAACAAACTGAATCTGTTGATTCATCAGAATCAAACTTCGGGTGGTGTGGGGGTCTATTCCGTCGCCTACCAGCACGGGGATCGGCGGTTTGAATCCCCGTGTTACCCTCCGGCTTGTTTGGGCATCCCTACAGGCACAATTGGCTGTGTCTGCGGGGGGGAAGCCGGTTGTGATGTGTCCTGGTCGCCGCACTAGCGCCTCATCTGGTCGGCTGGGGGTGCCTGTTTGGGGGGAGGGGGAACTGGGGGGAACAGCGTGATCCTCCCACAAAGAGGTTGGCAACTCCACATGTATCGGAGGAGGCATGTGGTAGTCTGCAGCCCTCCCCGGATCAGCAGAGGGGGTGGAGCAGAGATTGGGATGGCTCGGAAGAGTGGGGTAGTTGGCCAAGTACAATCGGGATGAAAAAGTGGAAAAAATGCAAAAAAAAGAGAAACAGGCAGACAGCATTCCATCGAAGGCCTCTCTGATTCCTCTGACCTTTGACCCTGAGCTCTCTCTCTTTCTCTCTCTGTCTCTCAGGGGAGTAAGGAGCGTTATCATTGGCAGACTCAGAACATGAAGATAAGTGGTGTGGACGACATGGTTCTGCTGTCCAAGGTCAATGAGAATGCCATCACTGACAACCTGAAGAAGAGATACATGGACGACTACATCTTCGTATCCTTATACAGAACTACATCACCAACACCACAACCCACCAACGGCACGGGGGCCAAAGGTCAGGCAGGGCTGCAGTGATAGATTGGATAGGACAATGAATGGTGGGTGCCATGGAGTAATTTTGAAAAATTCAGTGGAAATTAATCAAAGAATTTGACTCTTCCGCTTTTCTCTAAATTCCAAATAGGAGTGGAAGACTTCACTCACTTCTTTCAGCACGATGATATACCAGTCCAGTTTTGAATGGACTGGTCCACTTATGAATTTACTGGACAAGTTATGAACCTACTGGTCAAGGTATCAATGCACTGGTCCAGTTACTGAACATGCTGGTCTAGTTTTGACTTTACGCACTGGTCCAGTTATTAATCTTAATTAGTCTACTGGTCCAGTTATCAGTGTACTGGTCTATTTATAAGTGTACTGATCCAGTTCAAGTTCAACTTTATTGTCCCGTGTATTGGAATACAATGGAATTCTTGTGCTCTGTCTCTCTCTGCCCAAACACAATAACACAAGGACACCTGCAGACACCATCCCAAACAAAATAACACTACAGACCTACATAGACTACGTACACAGGGAATTCACACACAACAATGTAATGTAATATGGGTGCGTCAGCTGTTCAGCAACCTGACTGCCTGTGGAAAGAAAGTATTACTGAGACGGGTGGTGTGTGATTTGGTGCTCCGGTAGGGTTTTTTAGATGGAAGGAGTGAGAACAGAACATGAGCAGGGTGGTTGGTGTCCTTAATGATGTTTTGGGCTTTCCTTCTGCAGCAAGTGGTGTAAATAGCATGAAGTTGTGGTGGTTCCCTGCCAGTGATTTTTGCAGCTGTCTTTACAGTCCTTTGACACAGTCTGCAGTCCTGAGCAGTCAGGTTGCCAAACCACACTGTGATTCGGCCTGTCAAGACACTCTCAGTGGTACCACGATAAAAGTTCACAAGAGTTTTGGTACTCATACCAAAACTCTTGAGACGCCTCAGAAAATATAATCTCTGTGCCTTCTTCAGGATGCAGTTGGTGTTGAGAGACCATGTGAGGGTGTCTGATGTGTAAACCGAGAAATCTAAACCTGTCCACAATCTGAAAAGATGATCCATTGATGGAAATAGCAGCGTGGCAATGATTTCTTTTGTCTTACTGACATTTAGAGAGAAGTTGTTGTCATGGTATCATTTGGTTAACTCTTCCACTTCCCTCCTATTGGCCCCCTCAGTACTGTCACTTATTAGTCCAATCACTGGTGTCATCTGCTTATTTAATGATGCTGTTGTTGTCATATTTGGCATCACAGTTGTGTGTAAACAGACTACAATAGGGGACTGAGACAGAAGCCCTGAGGTGCGCCGGTCCTAAGAACTAACGTGGATGAGTATGTTTTACCTATTCTCACAGTCTGGGGCCTGCCTGTCAGGGAATCACATAGCCCAGACCAAGGTCTCTGAGTTCCACCACCAGTTTGGATGGTACAGTTGTATTAAAAGCAGAAATGTAATCACTAAACAACATTCTGACATACGTAGGTATGTTTCTTTTCAAGGTGTACTAAAGCAGTATGCAGAGCAATACTTCTACAGATCTGTTGGAACAGCAAGCAAACTAATGGGTCAAGAGTAACAGGAATATAATATTTTATATATGATATGGACATTCTGGTCCAATTGTGGGTGTACTGGTCCAGTTATGGGTTTACTGGAGCTGTTATGTGCTGTACAACAGACTGATAACTTTCAGTTTTGTCGTTCTGTCGTTAAACTAAGGTGAACTTGAAAATCTTGCACATTAAGGGCGTCCAGGTAGCGTAGCGGTCTATTCTGTTGCCTACCAACACAGTGATCGCTGGTTCGAATCCCCGTGTTACCTCCGGCTTGGTCAGGCGTCCCTACAGACACAACTGGCCGTGTCTGCGGGTGGGAAGCTGCATGTGGGTATGTATCCTGCTCACTGTACTAGTGCCTCCCTCGGTCGGTCGGGACGTCTGTTCGAGGGGGAGGGGGAACTGGGGGGAGTAGCGGGATCCTCCCACGCGCTACCTCCCCCTGGTGAAACTCCTCACTGTCAGGTGAAAAGAAGCAGCTGACGACTCCACATGTATCGGAGGAGACGTGGTAGTCTGCAGCCCTCCCCGGATCAGCAGAGGGGGTGGAGCAGCGACTGGGACGGCTTGGAAGAGTGGGGTAATTGGCCAAGTACAATTAAGGGATAAAAATGGGGAAGAAAAAAGAAAAGAAAATCTTGCACATGGCATTGTAGTCTGTGATTATTATAAGACTGTTGTCTCAGCAGAAACTTTATTGTAAATTAATAGAGAGAGAGAGAGAGAGAGAGAGAGAGAGAGAGAGAGAGAGAGAGAGAGAGAGAGAGAGAGAGAGAGAGAGAGAGAGAGAGAGAGAGAGAGAGAGAGAGAGAGAGACAGAGAGAGACAGAGAGAGAGAGAGAGAGAGAGAGAGAGAGAGAGAGAGACAGAGACAGAGAGAGAGACAGAGACAGAGACAGAGAGAGAGAGATGTGTTGTTTCATAGCATGGTTCCTGAGCTGGAGCTGACAGACATACATTGGACCAGTCCTGATCTCCGTCAACCCCTTTAAACAGCTGCCATACTTCACCGACAGAGAGGTGGAGCTCTACCAGGGGGCGGTGAGCAAACACACACCCACACACACACACACACACACACACATATATTCTCAGAACTAAACATACACACATCTAAACACACATTAAATCAGAGAAACAGTCAAACCCTCCTCTCTCTCTCTCTCTCTCTCTCTCTCTCTCTCTCTCACGTCTTTCTTTAGGCCCAGTATGAGAATCCTCCTCATATCTATGCGTTAGCGGACAACATGTACCGCAACATGATGATTGACAGTGAGAACCAGTGTGTCATCATCAGGTGAGGCGACACTTCTGAACTGATCGCACACACACTTTACACACAACGACTCAAACGCACCTCCTGAGGACAAGAACTCCTAATATAATTTCAATCAATAGCACAGTTGTGTGTGTGTGTGTGTGTGTGTGTGTGTGTGTGTGTGTGTGTGTGTGTGTGTGTGTGTGTGTGTGTGTGTGTTACAGTGGTGAGAGTGGAGCAGGAAAAACTGTGGCTGCTAAATTCATCATGAGCTACATCTCTAAAGTGTCTGGAGGAGGTCCAAAAGTCCAGGTTGGTCTCATCCTCCTCCCCTCATGTCAATCAAATGTAAACCAGCTGAAAACAGACCTTCGTAAAAAAAAAAAGCTGAAATATGTTTGTCTCCCGGTCTGTAAATCAGATGGTAAATAAATAAATCTTGTCTACCGACCACTCGAAGTGCTTTACAGTGTACGCCTCACATGCACACATTCATACCCTGATGGTGGAGGCTGCTATGCGAGGCACCAACTCGCTCATCAGGAACAGTTAGGGGTTCAGTGTTTTGCTCAAGGACACTTCGACACCCACTCTCTGGAGGAGCTGGGGCTCGAACCAGCAACCTTCCGATTACTACACGACCCGCTCTACCTCCCGAGCCATGCCACCCTAAATCACTGTTTTACAAACTTCAATTTAGTGATTATGAGTATGATTTCGACCCTGTGATGGCCTGGCAGCCTGTCCAGGGTGTCTCCCTGCCTGCTGCCCAGTGACTGCTGGGAGAGGCTCCAGCGTCCCCACGACCCTGAGGGCAGGATAAGCAGTTTGGATAATGGATGGAGTATGATTTATCATTATTATCATCACCACTACCGTTGTTATTAGTTGTTGTAATAGTACTCTGATGTGTGTATGTGTCCAGCATGTGAAGGACATCATCCTGCAGTCCAACCCTCTGCTGGAGGCTTTTGGTAATGCCAAGACCGTCCGCAACAACAACTCCAGCAGATTTGTGAGTACACACACACACACACACACACACACACACACACACACACACACACACACACACACACACACACACACACACACACACACACACACACACACACACACCTAGTCCCCAGTCCCCCTAGTCCATAGCTCACTAAGGTCATCAGGGAGCAAAGGGTGGGGCTCAGAGCGGCAGAGAGAAAATGGCATAAAACCAGAGAGCCCACTGACCTCTGTGACTATCAGCATTTGCTAGCATCATTCTCCTCCAGCATAAAAACAGTTAAGACTACTTCCCATCAGAACAAGATCTGGGGTGCCACTGATGCTCCAAAAATGTTTTTGCTCTTAACTCACTCCTCAATCCACCTTCTCCTCTGACCTCCACTCTTCTCACTCGTACTTTGCCTTGTACTTTGCCTCGTACTTTACTGATAAGACTTCTGCCATCAGTAACCAGTTTCCTGAGCCTGACCGATGTCATCTGCCGCTGCCAGCTAACAGTCCCTCACCCAACTCATTCTGCCCCCTGACCAGGGAAGAAGTCTCCAAGCTTCTGCTGGACTCTCATCCCACTACCTGTCCGCTGGACCCGACACCATCCAACTTCCCACAGACCATTTCCCCTGCACTTAACCCCGCAGTCACACACATCATCAACTCCTCGTTTACAATTGGTGTGTTCCCCACCATATTTAAGCAAGCTCGGGTCACCCCACTACTCAAAAAACCTACACTCAACTCAGCCCGGGTTGAAAACTACAGACCAGTTTCACTCCTACCCTTTCTTTCAAAAATACTTGAGTACACAGTCTTTAACCAAGTCTCTGGATTCCTTTCTGAGAACAATCTGTATGATCCGAATCAGTCTGGCTTTAAGCGGGGTCACTCTACCGAGACTGCACTCCAGTTGGTAATAGATACACTGCGTTTGGCTTGAGCTGCTGGTCAGTCCTCAGCTTTATTGCTGCTAGATCTGTCTGCTGTCTCTGACATGGTTAGCCACCAAATCCTCCTCTCCACACTCACTGAGCTTGGTATCTCAGGATATTCCCTCTGTTGGTTCAAGTCTTACCTCTCAGGGAGATCTTTTAGAGTATCTTGGAGGGGTTAGAAGTGTCCAAACCACACGGCTTATCCACAGGGGTACCTCAAGGGTCTGTACTCGGTCCCCTCCTCTTCTCAGTATACACCTCCTCACTTGGTGCAATCATCCGCTACTGTGGTTTCTCATATCATTGCTATGCTGACCAGTGGCGCCGGCAGCCATAATCCTGTACACACCATGCGAACATTTTTTTATGATTTTTTTCTTCTTTTTTTTTAAACATTCTATCTTGAAAATAAAATTGTGACAACAGCAGACCCTGTTAACATCACTGGCTAGTAGCGCATGGTGCGTACAGATCCCTGTAAGCATGATGCATACAGGGTTATGGCTGCCAATGCCACTGATGCAGACAATACCCAGCTCTTCCTATCTTTCCCACCAGATGATTTCACAGTCTCGGCATGGATATCGTCATGCCTTGCTGATATCTCTGCATGGATCAAAGAATGACACCTTTAGCTTAACCTATCTAAGACTAAGATCCTTGTCATCCCAGTCAGTCCATCCTTACAACAACAGATCAATATCCAGCTCAGATCAACCCAACTCATGCCCACAAAGTCTGCCCGAAACTTGGGTGTCATGATCGATGACCAACTAACCTTTAAGGTTCATGTGGCCTTGATTGCTTGGTCATGCCAATTTGCCCTGTACAACATCAGGAAAATTAGACCCTACCTGTTTGAGCATGCAGCACAACTCCTGGTACAGGCTCTTGTTGTGTCACACATTGACTACTGCTACTCCTTCCTGGCAGGTCTCACTGCATGCACTTTCAAACCTCTGCAAATGATCCAGAACACAGCGGCGCGTCTGGTCTTGAACCAACCCAAAACAGCACATGTCACCCCACTGTTCATATTCCTCCATTGGCTCCCAGTTGCTGCCCAACTCAAATTCAAAACCTTAGCCAGAATCTTCTCTTCTGTAATTCCCCATAGGTGGAACGACTTACCAAACTCCATTCGATCGACTAAGTCCCTCTCCATCTTTAAGAAGCTAAAGACCCCAGCTCTTTCTCGAACACCTCCACACCTGATGGCATAAAAAAGAAAAATCACTTTTATGCACCTTTGCCTTTGTGCACTGCCTGTTGCCACCTATGTCCTACTGGATTTGAACCTGTTTTTTTTCACTTACTTGAGGTGTTGCCTCCTGACTAGATCATTGCTTGTGTTGTATTAACTTTCAGATGTACATCGCTTTGGATAAAGGCATCTGCTAAATGAAATTGTAAATTGTAATTGTAATCACCTAATGTGTCCCAGTATAAGCCAATCACTGCCTCAAACTGGGTTCACTGAGACAAACTGGTACCAGTCTCTAGATGTTCTTCAGTAAATTACTGTATGGTGTCTGCACCACATTCCTATAGAGCTGAAACATGACCGACCGGCCTGTTTTTTTCAGCAGCCCTGGTTCCAAATAAATGCTCCATTCATTTTCTCCATAGACATTTCAGAAAATCAAAGTCGAAATTACAGAAAATCCCTCTAAACAGTGTTTTAAAGTTTGAAGCAGCCCAACACACTACAAGCTGAAAAATGCGGTAGAAACAATTGAGTCCAAGCAAAATAAACAAAGTGCAAAAAAGCTGATTTGTGTAGTTAATTTGTAATATTTGCATCACTATTGGTGATCTGTTTGTTGCATACTCACAATAAATGAACTTGACATGAGCTCTCATCTGTGATATAATAACTATTTAGTACTCTAACATGTCTGCAGGCTGACACATGGGTGTTTCTGCAAATTGACGAATCTGTTGAAAGTTGCCGTGAATAGAAAGTGTCTGCTAATGAGAAAATATAAACGTATTTCCATGACAGAGGGTCCGAGCAAACCCTGATGAACACTGCTTACTTAACGTTGTACAGAAGGCGTCGTCGTGTTGAGCTAGACGAGGCAGAGCCTGTGTCTGTTCTCCTGTTTTAAAGTTTTTATGAATGAATGCGACTTTGTAGAAACCCAGTACGTGAACTTTAATGACTCATTTAAAGGCAGAATACACAGCCATGTGGTGTTTTGGCACAGATGGGGCTTTGCTTTTGTATGTTAAAACCTTGTGCTATCTCACGTTATGTACGTAAACTTCATCCAACAGGGGAAATATTTTGAAATCCAGTTCAGTAGAGGAGGAGAGCCAGATGGAGGCAAAATCTCCAACTTCCTGCTGGAGAAGTCGAGGGTGGTGTCGCAGAACCAGGGAGAGAGAAACTTCCACATCTACTACCAGGTACACTGGACCAGAACCAGGAAGATTAGAATATCTGTATTGAGTTGTGTGTGATTCCTATCTGAGTGCTGCCCTCTGCTGTTCCGTGATGTAATGACAAAAAAATCCAAATTAACGAGACAAACCGAATACTTACAGAAACGCAGTGAATGCATGTGCATCATTTTTAACCTCCTTCAATAGAAATCAGTTTATTTTGATGGCTGTATAGTTTACTGAGAACTGTGAGTCTGAGACAAACAACAACAAAAACATCATTTACTCTGTTTTAATCAGTACCACTCGGTAATACCTAATAACAATTACTATTAAATTGTGATATTTGTGATGTCATGCTATGATTTCTACTAGCCATATTAGGATATTTACCAGTCACGTTATTTACAAGCCATATTATGACCTGTTTTTCACATTATGATGTTTACTACATTTATTAGTCATATGATGATATTAATTAGTCATGTTATTTACTATTCACATTATGATATTTACTAGTCACATCATATTTATTAGTCACATTATATTTACTAGTTACATTATCATATTTACTAGTCATATTATGATATTGACTAGCCATTATGTTATTTACAGGTCATATGATGTTATTTACTAGCCATATTATGATATTTAATAGTCAATAAAATATTTATTAGTTACTTTATGAGTCACGTGACACTTTCAGAAAGCTGAAATAGTCCGTGCAGAAGCTTTAACCTCTCTAGCGGTGTTGGGCTCCTCACGCTACAGCACAGTATCCCTCACCATGATGTCGTTTTTCAATAGCGGTTTAGTAAATGTGTGATTGTAAGTCAGCCAGACATGTTTGCCTCCTTCCCTGTGTGACCTTCAACCTTTGACCTCTCAGCTATTGGAGGGGGCAAGTGCGGAGCAGAGGGAGAACCTGGGAATCACGACCCCAGACTACTACTACTACCTGAACCAGTCTGGATCCTACACCGTGGATGACGTCAACGACAAGAAGGACTTCACTGATACCATGGTCTGTCTGTCTGTCTGTTTGTCCGTCTGTCTGTCTGTTTGTCCGTCTGTCTGTCTGTCTGTCTGTCTGTCTGTCTGTCTGTCTGACTGTCAGTGTATGCCTGACTCTGTCTGTCGGTCTTTATCTCTCTCTTTGTGTGTCTTTATCTGTCTGTTTGTGTCTTTCTGATTATCTGTCTTTTTGTCTATGTCTGACTAACTGACTGTCTGTCTGTCTGTCTGTCTGTCTGTCTGCATGTGTGTCTGTTAGGAGGCCATGTCAGTAGTAGGTGTGAGTGTGGAGGACCAGGAGACGGTGCTGCAGTTGATCGCAGGAATTCTTCATCTGGGAAACATCTCCTTCAGAGAGGAGAACAACTACGCAGTGGTGGAGAGTTTGGACTGTGAGCACACACACACACACACACACACACACACACAAACAAACATGCAGATTACACACACACACACACACACGCACACAAACATGCAGATCACACACAACACTCACAGCGCTCATAACACAACAAGATGAGATGTTGTGCTGAGTGAACAAATCAGCTCAGCCACAACAGCTCTGTCAGATCCTGTTCAATCCCAGAATCCTCTCTGCTGAACAGTGTGAAGTACTACTAACTAATGCTACTAAACAATAATACTGTCTACTACCACTGCTATCAAAGACAACTACTAACTACTGCTTCTAACTACTACTACTACTACTACTATTACTACTAGTAGTACTAGTACTAGTAGTATCTTTATTTAGTTTATTTAAAATACATTTTTCTGTCATTGTGAAGTACTTTGTGACTCTATCTGTGAAGGTGGTGTACTTACTGACCACTACTACTAACTGCTACACCTACTAGCTACAACTACTGGAACTGAACTCTAACCTGACCGGGAAGCTAAACCTCTTTTTCAGTCCTGGCGTTCCCGGCGTTCCTGCTCGGTGTTTCTCAAGACGGCCTGTGTGGGAAACTCACCAGCAGGATACTTGACAGCCGGTGGGGCGGGAAGACGGAGTCCATCTCCGTCACGCTCAACACAGAACAGGCGTGTTTCTCCCGTGACGCGCTCGCCAAGGCACTCTACTCCCGCATCTTCGACTTCCTGGTGGAGGTGAGTCCCCCCATCACACCTGTCTGTCTCTCCCATCACACCAGTCTGTCTCTCCTGTCACACCTGTCTGTCCCATCCATCACACCTGTCTGTCTTTCTTGTCACACCAGTCTGTCTCTCCTGTCACACCAGTCGTTCTCTCTTGTTACACCAGTCTGTCTCTCCTGTCACACCAGTCTGCCTCTCCTGTCACACCTGTCTGTCTCTCCCATCACACCAGTCTGCCTCTCCTGTCACACCTGTCTGTCTCTCCCATCACACCAGTCTGTCACTCCTGTCACACCAGTCGTTCTCTCCTGTCACTCCTGTCTGTCTCATCAATCACCCCTGTCTGTCTCTCCCATCACACCAGTCTGTCTCTCCTGTCACACCTGTCTGTCCCATCCATCACACCAGTCTATCTCTCCTGTTGCACCAGTCAATCTCTCCTGTTGCACCACTCTGTCTCTCCTGTCGCACCAGTCTGTCTCTCCTGTCACATCAGTCTGTCTCTCCTGCCACACCAGTCTGTCTCTCCTGCCACACCAGTCTGTCTCTCCTGCCACACCAGTCTGTCTCTCCTGTCACATCAGTCTGTCTCTCCTGCCACACCAGTCTATCTCTCCTGTCGCACCAGTCTGTCTCTCCTGCCACACCAGTCTGTCTCTCCTGCCACACCAGTCTGTCTCTCCTGTCACATCAGTCTGTCTCTCCTGCCACACCAGTCTATCTCTCCTGTCGCACCAGTCTGTCTCTCCTGTCACATCAGTCTGTCTCTCCTGCCACACCAGTCTGTCTCTCCTGTCGCACCAGTCTGTCTCTCCCGTCGCACCACTCTGTCTCTCCCGTCACACCAGTCTGTCTCTCCTGTCACACCAGTCTGTCTCTCCCGTCACACCAGTCTGTCTCTCCCGTCACACCAGTCTGTCTCTCCCGTCACACCAGTCTGTCTCTCCTGCCGCACCAGTCTGTCTCTCCTGTCGCACCAGTCTGTCTCTCCTGTCACAAGAGTCTGTCTCTCCTGTCACACCAGTCTGTCTCTCCCGTCACACCAGTCTGTCTCTCCTGTCACAAGAGTCTGTCTCTCCCGTCACACCAGTCTGTCTCTCCTGTCACAAGAGTCTGTCTCTCCCGTCACACCAGTCTGTCTCTCCCGTCACACCAGTCTGTCTCTCCTGTCACAAGAGTCTGTCTCTCCCGTCACACCAGTCTGTCTCTCCCGTCACACCAGTCTGTCTCTCCTGTCGCACCAGTCTGTCCCTCTTTTATCTGTATCTTCTTGCTAAGTGTACACCCTTCAGCTGTCTACTCTTACTACAGTATTAGCTTGATATGCTAATTTGAGGGCCGCACCGTAAAGTCAATTCCTGGGCAGCTTTCCCCACGTCTGGCCCTGTGGCCATGATGGAACATAAACTGAGCAGGGTTATGGGCTTGTGTGTGTATGTGTGCATGTGGGAATTATTTTTGTATACTCCTCTTTTTGTTGTTGTTGTACTTATTGTGATGTGCTGACATGTTTGGCAGTTTAGCTGGATGGTGAAAGGTCTCTCTGTCTTTCAGTCCATTAACAAAGCCATGCAGAAGGTCCAGGAGGAATTCAACATTGGAGTGTTAGACATATATGGCTTTGAGATCTTCCAGGTGACACACACACACACACACACACACACACACACACACACACACACACACACACACACACACACACACACACACACACACACACACAATCACATGCGCACACTAACATATGTGTTGTTTTCAGCAAAACGGTTTTGAACAATTCTGCATCAACTTTGTCAACGAGAAACTTCAGCAAATCTTCATTGAGCTCACGCTCAAAGCAGAGCAGGTAACCTGTCTTTCTCTGTCTGTCTATGTTCCTGTCTGTCTGTCTGGCTGTCTGTCTCTCTTCCCCTGTCTGTCTGTCTGTCTCTTTTCCCCTGTCTGTCTGTCTATCTTCCTGTCTGTCTGTCTGTCTGCCTGTCTGTCTTCCCCTGTCTGTCTGTCTGTCTGTCTATCTGTCTGTCTGTCTCTTTTCCCCTGTCTGTCTGTCTGTCTGTCTGTCTCTTTTCCCCTGCCTGTCTGTCTGTCTGTCTGTCTGTCTGTCTGTCTGTCTGTCTGTCTCTTTTCCCCTGTCTGTGTCTGTCTGTCTGTCTGTCTGTCTGTCTGTCTGTCTGTCTGTCTGTCTGTCTGTCTCTTTTCCCCTGTCTGTCTGTGTCTGTCTCTTTTCCCCTGTGTGTGTCTGTCTCTTTTCCCCTGTCTGTGTCTGTCTCTTTTCCCCTGTCTGTCTGTGTCTGTCTCTTTTCCCCTGTCTGTCTTTCTGTCCGTCTGTCTGTCTGTCTCTTTTCCCCTGTGTGTCTGTCTGTTAAGCTGTCTCTATCCATCTGTCCACTTTCCTGTCTTCCCGTGTCCTCTTACAAACACAGTTAACTGGGAGAAGCAAACTCTGCCACTGGTAACCAGTTTAAACCCAGTTTAACTCAGCGTCTGTGGTTTGGTCTGATGTGGACCAGATGTCCACACCAGGATGAAGGCCACATATTGATACCAGCGTCAGGGCCGTGCAGTTATGTTGAAATGTACAGGTCCATTTATTTTTGTATACTCCTATTGCATCATGATTATCATGTTTCATCAACATCCATCATCGGTAATGAATCATAAATGAAGGTTTGAGGTGGAGGATGGATGACGATGATGATGATGTGGATGGCTTCTTCTTGTAGGAGGAGTATGTCCAGGAAGGAATCAAATGGACACCCATTGACTATTTCAATAACAAGGTGGTCTGTGACCTCATCGAATCCAAAGTGGTAAGTGGCCAAACTACACATGAGACACACAGCTGGCCCTAACCTCTGACCTCTGACAAAGTGTAGTGTAGTAATTAATCACAGTGTCATCAGACTGGTTAGACTGCAGTAGACTTGGACGCTATGTCACACTTCTGTAGGACTGTTTGATCCCCCTGGCTTCTAAATCTGTCTCTTACTGAGCTGTGTCGGAGGTAAATAGCATAAGAACAGCGAAGACGATCAGCAGTTTAGTGAATATTTACTTCCGGGTTTAAAATCACACGTCTGTTTTAAAATGTGACTTTACTGTCTGTTATTTCATTGATACAACTCTGGCGAGTGACTGGTTTTTTTTCGTCTTAGGATTTTTTTTATGGGGGGGGGGTTTCCGCCTTTATTTGATAGCGATAGTAGAGGGAGAGAGAGAGAGAGAGAGAGAGAGAGAGAGAGAGAGAGAGAGAGAGAGAGAGAGAGAGAGAGAGGAGAACGAGAGGATGACATGCAGCAAAGCGCCCGGGCCGGATTCGAACCCGGGCTTCTGCGGTAAGGACTCAGCCTTATGTGGTATGCACCTTACAGGTGAGCCACCAGGGCGCCCCAGTGAGCGACTGTTTACCATCAAACTCAAAATGTGTAGCTGTGATTTCTGAGCTGCAGCTGACAGGTGTTACTCAGCCACGCTGGTTTTATCTAGCAAGACCAGCGCCATTCAGGTCTTGTGAATGTAGTTCACATGCGCCCACTTCCCATGTACATCCTGTTGGTTTGAGCAGAAGTACGAGGTTACAGGGCGTCCGGGTAGCGTAGCAGTCTACTCCGTTGCCTACCAACATGGGGATCGCTGGTTCGAATCCCCGTGTTGCCTCCAGCTTGGTCGGGCGTCCCTACAGTAACAATTGGCCGTGTCTGCGGGTGGGAAGCCGGATGTGTGTATGTGTCCTGGTTGCTGCACTAGCGCCTCCTCTGGTCAGTCGGGGCACCTGTTCGGGGGGGGCTGGGGGGAATAGCGTTATCCTCCCATGCGCTATGTCCCCCTGGTGAAACTCCTCACTGTCAGGTGAGAAGAAGTGGCCGGTGACTCCACATGTATCGGAGGAGGAGGCATGTGGTAGAGGGGCTGCAGCCCTCCCGGGATCGGCAGAGGGGCTGCAGCAGCGACCGGGACGGCTCGGAAGAGTGGGGTAATTGGCTGGATACAATTGGGGAGAAAAAAAGGGGGGGTACAAGGTTACTGACATGGACCTGTTTTGAATCCTAAAACCAGGAATTAACTTAAGAGCTCCTCGGCTCTGTCTCTATGGAAATGGTGAATGGGTTTGTCATTATATGTCTAAAATAAGGTCTGGGGTCGACATCTGGATGTTTTCTATAGTGTAAAATTGATGATGTGACCTTTGATTTGTGAATGTTGAGGCATTTACATAATGTAAGACAATAAATGGCTAATTGTCCCTTAAACTCAGCATTCACAGATTAGCCTAGTGCTTGCTTTTTACTCATATCAGGAGCATGATGAAATAATCTTGATATGAGAAGGCATATGACAGGGTGCCGAGAGAGGAGGTGTGGTATTGTATGAGGAAGTTGGGAGTTGCAGAGAAGTATGTAGGAGTGGTGCAGGATACGTATGAGGGAAGTGTGACAATGGTGAGGTGTGCGGTTGGAATGACAGATGGGTTCAAGGTGGAGGTGGGATTACATCAAGGATCGGCTCTGAGCCCTTTCTTGTTTGCAATGGTGATGGACAGGTTGACGGACAAGATCAGGCAGGAGTCTCCATGGACGATGATGTTCACGGATGACATTGTGATCTGTAGCGAGAGTAGGGTGCAGGTGGAGGAGAGCCTGGAGAGGTGGAGGTATGCACTGGAGAGAAGAGGAATGAAAGTCAGTAGGAGCAAGACGGAATACCTATGCATGAATGAGAGGGAGCACAGTGGAATGGTCAGGATGCAAGGAGTAGAGGTGACGAGGGTGGATGAGTTTAAATACTTGGGGTCAACTGTCCAAAGTAACGGGGAGTGCAGAAGAGAGGTGAAGAAGAGAGTGCAGGCAGGTTGGAGTGGGTGGAGAAGTGTGACAGGAGTGATTTGCGACAGAAGGGTACCAGCAAGAGTTAAAGGGAAAGTTTACAAGATGGTTGTGAGACCAGCTATGTTATATGGTTTGGAGACAGTGGCGCTGACGAAAAGACAGGAGGCAGAGCTGGAGGAGGCAGAGTTGAAGATCCTAAGATTTTCACTGGGAGTGATGAAGAAGGACAGGATTAGGAACGATTATATTAGAGGGACAGCTCAGGTTGGACGGTTTGGAGACAAAGCAAGAGAGGCAAGATTGAGATGGCTTGGACATGTGTGGAGGAGAGATGCTGAGTATACTGGGGGAAGGATGCTGAATATGGAGCTGCCAGGGAAGAGGAGAAGAGGAAGGCCAAAGAGGAGGTTTATGGATGTGGTGAGGGAGGACATGCAGGTGGCTGGTGTGACAGAGGAAGATGCAGAGGACAGGAAGAGATGGAAACGGATGATCCGCTGTGGGGACTCCTAATGGGAGCAGAAAAATAGTAGTATTCGTAGTAGTAGTAGACTCATATCAAGAGCATTAATGCTTCAAAACTTGTTAACGTGGAATTCATTTGTAAAGATAATGTAGGGGAACAAAACATCAAAATCTCTTTATATTCTGTTGAACACAGTACTTAGTATTTCAGGAATTTCAGTTAAACTCCATTCATTTTCCCATAGAGACGGAGCTGAAGGAACCCATGGTGAAACTCTGGCCCAAAAATAAATAAATAAATAAATAACATCACCCCAAACCTTTTTAAGGATTTAACGCAGATTGAAGCAAGAAATAAGCTGTAGAATTGTGTTCTCTACATTTTTATCTGCTGTTTATCATTTTCAAAAAGTAAATCTTGCCAGTGAAATACCATAATGTAAATATTCTTATCTCTGGATTTGTTTTTTGTTCATTTTTTTTGTCATTCCTACCCAGAATCCTCCAGGAATCATGAGCATCCTGGACGACGTGTGTGCCACCATGCATGCTAAAGGCGAGGGGGCCGACCAGACGCTGATCCAGAAACTCCAGGGCCAGATTAGCTCCCACCAACACTTCAGCAGCTGGAACCGTGGCTTCATAGTCCATCACTACGCTGGGAAGGTTCGAGATATCCACACGCACACAAATACACACATGCATACATACATAGATGCATACATACATAGATGCATACATACATACATACATACATACATACATACATACATACATACATACATATAGCTTCATAGTCCATCACTATACATACATACACATACACACATATACTGGTAGATGATAGATGGGTTCAAGATATATATATATAGAGAGAGAGAGAGAGAGAGAGAGAGAGAGAGAGAGAGAGAGAGAGAGAGAGAGAGAGAGAGAGAGAGAGAGAGAGAGAGAGAGAGAGAGAGAGAGAGAGAGAGAGAGAGAGAGAGAGAGAGAGAGAGTATATGAATATACAGATATATGAAATATATTTATAAAACATATATAAAATATACACCTCAGCCGCTGAGACCACAGGTTCATGGTCCATCGCTACACAAGGTTATCTACTTTTTACCCCCTACTGGTGGGTCTGAGCATATCTCAGTAGACGTGCTCGAAGTCCATTATGGACCATCTAATAGCAAGTCATAGATCAAGTCTCTGTTTCTACGGGGTGGCAAGGGGTGGCAACTGCCACCTCTGGGACACAGTCTTGCCACCCCTGTTGCCACCCCATTTATAAATCAGATAATATGTTTTTAAAGTATATTTTATGTACATGCATGGTGAAGGTCAATGAGACCCACACCAAACTCATCTCAAACAGTAGAGAACAAAATACATTCGATGAAATCCGAGTTTTGAATAATAATACGTTTAGAATAATGTCCATTGCCCCCCTCCTTGAACCTCATGCCACCCCTTTGCCACCCCAGGAAAAAACCTCTAGATCCGCCACTGTCTACACCTGTTCAGGTAGACAGGTGTACAGGTAGCAACACGTTGCTAGGTAACAGGAAGACTGACTCTACCTGTCTGTGTGTCCAGGTGTCATATGACGTCAGCGGTTTTTGTGAAAGGAACAGAGACGTCCTCTTCAATGACATCATCGAGCTGATGCAGAGCAGTGAGTTGTAAGTAGTGGAGTGGATCACAGCGATACCGGACTTGAGTCAACACTGCAGTCCAAAACCAAGCCCACGCCACGCTGAAGTGACAGAGGTTCTGTCTGTCAGCCTGGCATTGGGACGTCTCATGTCTATGGACACAGGTTCCCAACAAAATCCAGCAGATAGAAAAGGAAAACAAACAGATTTAGGGTTTGATTTATTCTCTCTAGGTTTCTAAGCAGGGGTAGAGGAGTGTTCCTGAACGCTGGTTGTTATCTATGATCTTGTGACTGAGGCGGCTCTTATCTGTCAGGAGATTTGTTCGCATGGTAGAACGTCGCACTTTGTCCCACCAAAACCCCATAGAATATTTTCTCACATCTTCTCGTCTTATTTCACTGTCTGTCTTGATGCATGCCCAATAATCCAGGTAAGGAAATCAAAGAAGGTTGAATCAGTTCATCTGGACACAAGGTTTATTGACAGGTACGTGGTGGCTGAAGTGAGTTACCCCCTCAATGGGAAGCACATTGGGTGCCCAGAAAAGTGCCATATAAATGTAATTATTATTATTATTATTATTATTATTATCTAAGTTATCTCTTCAGTCTAAACTGACTGCAGGTATCCACACCCTTATAAAAAATGCAGTTGCATAACAACCAAAAATAATGACCAGTTTCATATGCAAATATGGGTGTGTCCGTTAACTAGAGTTTCAATGGCCATGTGTACTAATCACAGAGGGTTTGAGAATGTTTGCAATCACAGCATTGTAAGATGGCACAAAGGCACAACAGAGGAATATAGTGTATGCTGTAAAGTGCCAGGAGGATTGCCGTGACTTGTTCATTGGGGAAACTAAACAGACGCTGGCCAAGAGGATGGCCCAACACAGGAGAGCTAACACGTCAGGCCAGGACTCCGCAGTCTACACCCTTCTACAGGCCAGTGGCCACTCTTTCAAGGATGAGGATGTGCACATCCTTGGCAAGGAGGAATGCTGGTTTGAACGGGGAGTCAAAGAGGTCATCTATGTGAAGAGGGAACGACCATCCCTGAACTGAGGGAGGGCCTAAGAGTACATCTGTCACCATCTTACAATGCTGTGATTGCAACGAGGGCCAGATTAGCTCCCACCAATCATCTGTGAATAGTACACATGGCCATTGAAACTCTAGTCAAGAGGCGTCCGGGTGATGTGGCAATCTATTCCGTTGCCTACCAACACGGAGATCGCCAGTTCGAGTCCCCATGTTACCTCCGGCTTGGTCAGGCGTCCCTACAGACACAGTTGGCCGTGTCTGCGGGTGGGAAGCCGGATGTGTGTATGTGTCCTGGTCGCTGCACTGGCGCCTCCTCTGGTCGGTCGGGGTGCCTGTTCGGGGGGAGGGGGAACAGGGGGGAATAGCTTGATCCTCCCACGTGCCATGTCCCCCTGGCAAAACTTCTCACTGTCAGGTGAAAAGAAGTGGCTGACGACTCCACATGTATTGGAGGAGGCACGTGGTAGTCTGCAGCCCTCCCCGGATCGGCAGAGGGGGTGGAGCAGCGACCGGGGCGGCTCGGAAGAGTGGGGTAATTAAGTACAATTGGGGAGAAAAATGGGGAAAAATCCTATAAAAAAAAAAAAAGAAGAAAGAAACTTTAGTTAATGGTCACGTCCATATTTGTATATGAAACTGGTCGCTGGTCTCGGTGGTTATGCAGCTGTATTGTTTATAAGGGTGGGGGGGATACCTGCAGCCAGTTTAGACTGAAGAGGTCAGTTAGATGAGTGATGAAACGTATCTGTCAATCAACGTTGTGTCCAGGTGAACTGATGCAACCTTCTTTGCATTTCACTGCCTGTGTTACTCTAAGAGGACTCATGGGACTTCTCTGAGATAAATCATCAAAGTCCTGGACCTGGGGGCGTTCCAGTGGCTCACGTGGTAGAACACGCACCACAGAAGGCCGAGTCCTTACCGCAGCAGCCTGGGTTCGAATCCGGCCCGGGCCCTTTGCTGCATGTCATCCCCTGTCTTTCCAGTCTTTCCTTTGACTATCGCTGTCAAATAAAGGCGGAATATGCCCAAAAAAAAAAAATCTAAAAAAAAGAAATCTTGGACCTTCACTGTGTCAAGGTCAAGGTAATTTTTATTAACCTTCAGGGGCAATTTGGTGCACAGCCAGCAGTAAAAATGATCAGCATCAACACACCGATCAATACACAAACAATTCACACAAAGAAACACAGAATTACATAACAATGTTATTCAAAAGGCCGATAGTAGCGGGGACAAAATGAATTCTTAACTCTACTGGTCCTGCATCTTGGCAGTTTATATCTGCGACCAGATGGAAGCAACCTGAACTCGGTGAACAAGGGTCGACTCGGGTCAGCAAGAACTGACTGGGTCTTCTTTGGGGCTCTCATTTTGTACACACGGGCGAGGTCATTTAGATTTCTGCCTGCAATTTCCTGCACAGCTTAACACTTCCTTCTGACCTGTTCCTGTTTTTCAAGGGAAGTGACCCAAACCAGCAAATAACAGAGAAGGTTAGAACGGACAATAAAACAAGAGTAAAACATTCTCATAAATGTTGTGTCAACATTAAAACTTCCGAGCATCCGATACAAATACGTGTACTGATGGGCCTTTGCACAAACAACGTCAGCGTTTGAGTCAGTGGTTAACTTATCAATTATTGTCCCCGGATACTTATACTGTTGGACAACTTCAACAACCTGGCTGTGAATAACAACAGGACGTATAGGGGACGGCTTCTTCCTAAAGTCAGTTATCATTTCCTTTGATTTGGACACATTTATGTCCAAGAAGGTGGATGTCTCATGAAGGCCTATATGTCGATACTACTGGTCCAGTAGACACGGGTGCAATCAGGCCTATTTAAAAGTTTATCCAACTTCTACCATTGGTTGAATTAAGCTCTGCCTCCTTGTCACTCAGTGCCTTCATCAGAGGTCTGTTTCCCGAGAACCTGGACGCAGAGAAAAGAGGTCGTCCGACCACCGCCAGCAGCAAAATCAAGGTGAGTGAGGAAACGGGCTTTAAGCTTGACCAATGAAGTTTGAATAAGGTGACAGAAGAGCAAGGCAGGTGAAACTGGCAGCATTAATGGTTCAATTCCTTGTGGAGCTCAATGGGCAGAGCAAAGAACCAACACATTTGGTAAGTGCTCACTAAATGAAATATACCCCCCCCCCCACAGAAACAAGCCAATGACCTAGTCCAGACCTTGATGAAGTGCACCCCCCACTACATCCGCTGTATCAAACCCAACGAAACCAAGCGACCCCGCGACTGGGAGGAGAACCGAGTCATACACCAGGTGGAATACCTCGGCCTGCGGGAGAACATCCGGGTCCGCCGGGCTGGCTATGCGTACCGACGAGTTTTCAACAAGTTCCTTCAGAGGTCAGAGGTCATGGTCATGATTCAGCCATTCTTGAAAACTTAGGAGATATTATTTAGCTCAGTCAAGCCTGAGTGTGACTGCTTGGAGATGCATGTTTCTCAGAGTACTACAGAGGTGTGGAGATGCATGTTTATTAGAGTAATACATAGTTGCAGAGAGTATTGTTCTCAGTCAGCGAGACCTTAGAGTAGAGGTTGGCACACTGACTGATGAGAGGAAAGAAAACAATATTTCCCACTTAGCGCCATATTTGTGTTTCATACATTTCTTTTTTAAACTCTTCGGCACATGAAGGTTCTGACCGTATCCACACTATTAGACAGTAGTATATTGGTTTTGCAAGCAAGGTCATATGTGGATGGGACCACATGATTTAAAATACAGCTGATTTCTAGAGCTCTTCACTCACTTGAAACAACAAAAGAAGATGCAGATTTGCTTTTTTTTTTTTTTTGGGAAAATCTGTTTGACATTTCCATTACAATTCAAACATATTGAATAATTTTACATAGTAACCCCCCCTCACTCCCTCCCTACCCACCCCACACTCTCAGATCCTCTAGATGAACTATCTACTACTATTACTTTCAGCTCTTCCTGTTCTCTGCATCTTCCTCTGTCACGCCAGCCACATGCATGTCCTCCCTCACCACATCCATAAACCTCCTCTTTGGCCTTCCTCTCCTCCTCTTGCCTGGCAGCTCCATATTCAGCATCCTTCTCCCAATATACCCAGCATCTCTCCTCCACACATGTCCAAACCATCTCAATCTTGCCTCTCTTGCTTTGTCTCCAAACCATCCAACCTGAGCGGTCTCTCTAATATAATCAGTCCTAATCCTGTCCTTCTTCGTCACTCCCAATGAAAATCTCAGCATCTTCAGCTCTGCCACCTCCAGCTCCGCCTCCTGTCTTTTCATCAGTGCCACTGTCTCCAAACCATATAACATAGCTGTTCTCACAACCATCTTGTAAACTTTCCCTTTAACTCTTGCTGGTACCCTTCTGTCGCAAATCACTCCTGACACTCTTCTCCACCCACTCCATCCTTCCTGCACTCTCTTCTTCACCTCTCTACTGCACTCCCCGTTACTTTGGACAGTTGACCCCAAGTATTTAAACTCACATGCCTTCATCACCTCTACTCCTTGCATCCTCATCATTCCACTGTCCTCCCTCTCATTCATGCATAGGTATTCCGTCTTGCTCCTACTGACTTTCATTCCTCTTCTCTCCAGTGCATACCTCCACCTCTCCAGGCTCTCCTCCACCTGCAACATCCTTATATTTAACATTATATAGCATTATATTTCATCCTCTAGATGAAATATAATTTCGAAAAATAATAAATTACACACAGCCAAATCAACGATAAACAAGAGAAAAAACAGTAAAAGACAGTAAGTAAAAGACCGTTGAATCAATAAGAAAACAAGCAAACAAACAGCATCAACATTATTCATCAAATACACACATATTCTCATCCTACAATTAATACATGTTGGGCAGCTCCAGACTCAAGTCAAGAGGTATCCCAGGTTGTTACGTTGGTTAGATTATCAAAGTAAATCAGAAAAGGCATCCAGACTTTCTTTAACTTGCTCTTATTACCCCTTAAGGTGAATTTGATTTTTCTCCAACTTAAGATGAAACATGATTTCCCTGATCCATCTGACATGGAATGGGTGGAGGTTTTGAGCGTGTCCAGTTCAAAAGTATTAGACGTCAGGCCAATAAGGTGGTAAAGTCCACCGCATTATATACTACATGGTTGATGGCCAGTCACAGGCTTAAGGTCTCACACCAAATATAGCAATTAAAGGATGTGGGTCAATAGTTGTACTGAAAACTTCACTCAAGGAATTGAATATCACTAGCCAAAATGCATGTAGAGTAGGACATGTATAGAACATATGTATTGAGGTAGCTGGCAAAGTGGACACGGTGAACAGGCCCGCCCACAGAAATGGCAGGGCCCTGAAAAGGTCAAGTGAATGCCCCCCCCCCCAAAAAAAAGAAAAAGAAAAAAGAAAAATCTGCTTGTCTTGCTGGATGCAAAGTCCTTTACAGTGTCTTTAAAGTCCACCTGTTTAGCCAGTTAACACTCAATGGCAAGTACTGCCATTATCGTTGCTTATATTTAGGATAAACATGATTATTGCTGGCCTCCATGGTCGCCCCCCCAGCAGCTTTCCCCTTTCCCCCTCTTATGGGCGTCCCCAACAATGAACAATCTTGAATTGTATAAGCCCATATCTACTGTATGAAGAGGAAGAGTGTACTTGTTTAAAACTGCATTCCACAGATCATTAGGGAGAGGTGTAACAAGATCTTGTTCCCAGGGGGTGCTAAGACTTGCCATTGGCTGAGAATTTAAATTGGCTAATATATCATAGATCCTAGAGATGGCGCCCTTGAGACTTGCATCTGTGGCTAATAGAGTACTGATGTCACTGGGGGTATCTCAGGGAAAGATGCTAACCCTTCTGTACAAAATGCCTAATCTATAAATAACGGTAGAAATGAGAGTGGGGAAGGTTAAAATTTTTTGCCAATTGACTGAATGATGTGACTACCCCATCGAGGTATAGATCTTTAATAACTCGAAGTCCGTTCCCATGCCATGCTTGAAAAGACAGATCTAACTTGGCTGGGGTAAAGAGGTGGTTCGACATAATAGGTGCCATTCCTAAATTGAGACCATATTCTGACTGTGTAGCTATAACCGGGTTGTTGTATGATGTACTGTTTGCCAGTGGTAGTGGGGAAGTGACTAAGGATTGAATAGGAGGATCATGTGATTCTATCTTCACCCATTCAGCTGCAGTCTCAAGTGAGCTCCCTTGGACATACGTGACAACCTTCTGGATGTTACTAGCCCAGTAGCTGTTGAGAAGATTGGGCATAGCCATCCCTCCCGACACTTTGGATCTTTGTAAAAAGGCCTTACATATCCAAGTCTGCCCGCCAACCCAGATAGAGCCAGAGAAAATCCTGTCAAGAGAGCTAAACTGCTTTTCAGGCATGAGTATGGGGACTGTTCTGAAAAAGATATAGGAATTTAGGGACAATATTCATTTTAATCAGGCCAATACGCCCAGCCCAGACTTGGTTTTTATGCTGGCCAGCGCTGTTGGAGAAATTTGAATGTCTGAAGAAAATGTCATTTGCAGGGCTGCCAGCCGTTTGATCAGCATATTTGTGTGAGTAGACGGAGTCCATGCTCAGCCCTTTTAGAAGCAGGCCTGCGATCAGCTCGGCCACCACATAATCAGCTGGGCAGAGGAATGCAGGGATCACGCTGAAAAGTAAAGGGATTTGATATCACTAAGTAGTGTAATGATTTTCATGTTATTGGGCCTAATTTTCACGTTGGGAAAATAATTCAAAATCGGAAAACTGCGCGAAAAGGTTGCCAACCTCTGCACCAAAGAGTCTTGAATACAGTTGGTTGTGAAAGCTCCAAGACAGATGATAGGTGCGTTCATATATGACACGTAGTCATACATGATGGTGTAGTCATAGTCATACATGATACCTGGTGTGTACAGCGGGGATGTGGAGAGAGGAGGACTGCCTCTTCTCTGCTCTATGCTTGTGTAAGACTATCATAAAATAAATGCTTCTCGTGTCTTTGTGTGTGTGTGTGTGTGTGTGTGTGTGTGTGTGTGTGTGTGTGTGTGTGTGTGTGTGTGTGTGTTTGTGTTTTCAGATATGCTATCCTAACCAGAGAGACATGGCCGCATTGGAAAGGGGAGGAGAGGGCCGGCGTTCTCCACCTGCTGAACTCAGTCAATATGGATCATGACCAGTACCAGCTAGGAAAAACCAAAGTCTTCATTAAAGCCCCAGAGTCGGTAAGCAAACTCCTGACCTCTGACCTCACACAGCTGGTCCCGTTCTATTGGAGTCAGTCCCACGATTGTGCAGTCAGCTTCACCAGTCAGAGGTAATGGAGCAGCAGCGCCCAACCTGTACTCAGTTTGTGCAGTCAGAAAAGTTTAACCTCTCAGCTGTTTGGCCCAAGATGGAAGTGGACTTGTGTAAAGGTACAATATGTAAGTTAAGCTGCTTAAACAGACAATTAAATAAAGGTAACATACCCATGGGAATTGTATCAACATGCTAATTAAAGTATTGTTTTTCCTGAAAAAAATTCTATAACCTATGTAATATTATGTTGGCATGGGAACGCATGCCTTAGCAGCTGATTAAATTTGGATTCATCAAAACCAAGAAATTTAATCAGTTGCTAAGGCATGCGTTCCCATGTGGGACTCGCTGTTATGTTCGAATTCAGACCACATCATTATAGATTTTTTTTAGGGCTGTCAGTTTTTTAAAAACATAACAATAAATGGGTAATATATTTTTTTCCAGGAAAAGCAATACTTTCATTAGCCTATCTATAAAATTCCTGTTGATATTTTATTTTTTATTTAGTTTAGTTTAGTTTTTTTTTTGTCCAAGTAAATACTTACATATTCAAGGCTCAACGTTTTCAGGTATTTATTTTTCAAAGCCATCCAGCATGCCCAATTTCACCACAAGAAGACACTGTTACATAACCTCACACGAACAGGAACAACTTTTGGATCTGTGGAAACATAAAATCTGGGTGAAAATCAGTTTAAACCGGTCTGCTCCTTTTAAAAAATCTGGTATTTTTCAGTGAAAATCGGTAAAAACCGAAAACGCCGAGCCTTGTACATATTCTACCTTTAGGAAAGCGATCCATGAAAACCAGGTCACATATACCGTACATGAAAGTCAAAGTGAAAATTTCCGCAATAGACTTACACTCGTGTGTGTGGACTTGAACTGGCTTCCACTACAGTATCCTAACCTTGAGTTGCCACTTGGATTTAAAGACACGACCCCTCCCTTTCCTACGCACACCCCTTCATGCCCCATGGATACGCACATTTCCTGTGTACATGCAGGCAGAACTAATTAGAAAGGTAGGCTGGGGCGTTGCCATGGTACCTCAGAGCACTGCCCACTGTCAGATTCAAACCCACAACTTTCTGAGGACATGTAAGACACCTCAGACCCCCCCCCCCTTCCTTTCACTGCTCTGCTCCCTGGGAAACACCAAGACTCAGTCTGGATTGTGAGTAGTAGATGCCGATCCCCATTCAGCCAATCATCTATGACGGGAAGCTGCTCAAACCCCGCCCCCTTCTCTAGCATCCAATGAGATTTCAAAATGACACAAGTTCATTAATTTCATACTCTCCCGTGGTTTTTGGCTGCAGCTGTTCCTATTGGAGGAGATGAGAGAAAGGAAGTTTAATGGCTTCGCTCGGTTGATCCAGAAGGCTTGGCGCAAACACATTGCCGTCCGCAAATACGTCAAGATGAGAGAGGAAGGTAAAATCATCATCAATATTCAGAGATTAAGCAGTATTAATTGTTACACCTTAGTGTGTGTTACTGGGAGTGAAATGACAATTATCAAATTGTGTTGATAAAAATACTGAACCAGTCTGGATCTTCTCTTAATTGGTTATTCCCTGAGGCTTTCATTTCATCGCTTCAACTACACACAAACCAACACAACCAGTTCAACCACAGACTTCTACAGCTGGTCACTGGGAGCTAATCGGTACAACCAGTCTTTCTTTGCCCCCACCTACAGGAAGGTCGGGGTTACTCCTACATAGGGAGGCTTTATACATACTTGGGGTGGATTTGCTAAAGGGCACAAAGGCAGATGGTGTGTCTGTCATGTGAATCAGTGTCTTTGTTCCTCCAGCCTCAGACATACTGCTGAACAGGAAGGAGCGCAGGAGGAACAGCCTCAACAGGAACTTTGTGGGGGACTATATTGGAACCGACAACCACCCTGAGATCCGACAGTTTGTGGGTCGTCGGGAGCGGATCGACTTCGCCGATGTGGTTGTGAAATACGACCGCCGGTTTAGGGTAAGACTCAGCTGGAGGCCTGGAGAACAGAACTGCCTCTCCAGTGTCTGTTAACCTGCTGGAACTCTGTGATAACTTCATAGACCTCTGAAGGGAATACATATGGAGCCATTTCGTTTATTCCTCCATGCATAGATGAACGAGACTGTTGGAGTCTACGTTCTACTACGCTCTTGAAATATGTATGTATTTTAATAAGGGATGCACCAATATCACTCGTTCACTGCCACAACCTATTCTGAGTATGAATCTTTAAGTATTGGCTGATATTGAGTGCTGATCCGATTAGACCATCAGTTTGGGGTCAACGCACAAAATAATTGAGATAGAATCTTTTTTCCCCACCATTAGAGAAATACAGGCTAACATATGTAAAAAAATGCAGTATATCAAGGCATTTTGCTTTTATAGTATATGATATCTAACTCATGCCCTTTGGTATCAGATTTTAGTCTTTGAAAATCACCAATACTGATACTCCATTTTAGGCTGGTATTTGTCTGATATCTGACACCAGTATTGGTGTCAGTGCATTACCTGATATTAATAATAGCATATATTATATTCAATTGAAGCCATTATATGGTTAAACAGTTTGTTATATTTTAAGAAATATTATGCTAACAGCCATGGTATAGATTTTGCACCCTTCTCTGTCAAATCCTGAGCCCATAATATGGCTGGCAGAAAAGCTCCATATTTATGTGCCCAGATACATAATGGTTTTCACCTCGTAATGCCTCAGTTAACATCTTTACAGCTAGATGCAATATTAAAATTGACACTGTCATGATGACACAGACGATTCTGGAAGGACACCGGTGGAGAGAAGAGTTGGCAGAGAAATGGTGGCATTAAATTATGCTAAGCTAGGTAATTCTAGCTCTCAGCAGATAAAGAAATGTCTTAAAGCGGATGTAGGCAAGTTTCTTTTAAAACTGTTTTTCGGTCATATTTGGCGAAATTCCCATTATATGTACCCACTTGTATCCACAAGGTAAATGTCCCATATGAAAATCTGGTCTGTCTGAATGAAACAACGAATCAGTGCTCAGGAGCGTCCCTAACTTGATGCCATGTTGTGCGCAAACACAGGCCAGCAGAGTACTTTGGAAATGGTCATCTTTATGAATACTTAACCTATAAGTAAAACAGTGCTTCACAACAACAATGTTGGAGTAGCTAAGAGATTAAGCCTAAGAGAAAAAAATATTTTTTACATGCATCGACTAACAGCTCCAATACATTTTACTATTGTAATGGCACTGATATGGATCCTCAGCAGAGGTCATCACACAAGGTGCCACTAGTACTTTGGAAATAGCGATCTTTATAAATAATTCCCCTGTAAGTAAAATTGCATTTCGCACCAAAAATATTGGTGTAACTAAGGGATTCACAGAAAACAAATTTTTTATATCATCAACGGCAATACAAATTTTGCCAATTACAGCGGGCAAACTCGTGCACACACACAATGCTGGTTTGGGGGGAGGGCTTACGAGAGGGAAGAATGGATTTTTTGGGGCAGCACACTTAATATGTAGAATTTTGATGGGGCTAAAATCTGGGTCTGTTACTGAAACAGTAATGAGTATTTTTGAGTATTCACAGCTGCAGGTCAGGGACCGTTTCACTGATGCTCTCATCCAAATTTACAAAGGAGTGCTCCTGTGTTTAGCTCTAGACACCTTGTTGTTTATATCCTCTAAATCACCTTAATACAATCTTGAATATAATCTTAATGTAGAATTTCAGCCTGTCGCCATTTTTAACTCAACATCAGTCGTATGCTGGGTGAAAATGGTAAATGGGCTATATTTATATAGCGCTTTTCTAGTCTACCGACCACTCAAAGTGCTTTACAGTGTACGCCTCACATTCACCCATTCACACACACATTCATACACTGATGGTGGAGGCTGCCATGCAAGGTGCCAACCTGCTCATCAGGAGCAATTAAGGGTTCAGTGTCTTGCTCAAGGACGCTTCGACACGCTCTCCGCAAGAGCCGGGGATCGAACCAGCGTCCTTCCAATTACAAGACGATCCGCTCTACCTCCTGAGCCATGCTGCCCCAAAATGATGATAAAAACAAATCTTGAAGTCTCTTTACAAACAACTTATTACACCATAAAGACAAATGGTGGTGCTACCTGATGCTCTGTCTCTCTCTCCCCCCTCCCAGACGGTTAAACGTGACCTCATCCTGACCCCTAAATTCTTGTATGTGATTGGTCGAGAGAAGGTGAAGCAGGGTCCAGATAAGGGTCAGATCCGGGAGGTTCTGAAGAGGCAGATTGAGTTGGAGAAGATCCAGTCTGTCTCTCTGAGGTACCTCTCCACTAGTCCATTACAGCTCTCCCTGTTGAGAGACATCACTAGCGTTTGAATTCACTGAAGACATTTTTCCATCTTCAAATCGTTTTGGTTGCTGACTGTGTTGACTCTGAGATAGGAGGCGCTTCAATGTTGGTTAACGTTTGTCGCATCTGTGAAGATGTTTAAACTGCTGTAGTTAAAGATGGGATGGATTCCAAATGTCCTCAAAAACGTTCCCTGCATCTGCACATTGTTTATCATCCCATACTTCTTTCTGTCTCCTTATCACTTATTTATCTCTATGTCTGTCTGCCTGTCTGTCTGCCTGTCTGTCTCTCAGTACCCTGCAGGATGACATCTTTATAGTCCACGAGGAACATTACGACAGTGTCCTCCTGAGCGTTTTTAAGACCGAGTTCCTCAGTCTACTTTACAAACGCTACGAGGAGAAGACGCAGAGGAAACTGCCACTCAAATTCAACAACCTGTCAGTTCCTTCTTTTGGGATATCAAAATAGATTTGTAATTTTCTCTCTGTATGTCTCCCTTCAATTCAGCTCCCTCCAAATGCTTAATTGACATTAATGTTTTACAATCAACAAACAAGAATTTCATCAAAGTGTCTCAACTGACAAAAATCACATCCTATTGAATCATATTTAATCATATGAAATAATCATATCACATTTACAAACTCTTTTACTGTTTCAATTTAGTACGTTTTATGTTGGCAGGAATGTCACAGAAACTATATCGCCAAAGCGTTGAAAAACAGAAAACACAGAGTTCGTGCCTTCATCATACGTAGATCACATATTCTGTCCTCTTTCGGAAGTCATCTTTTCCTCTGGTCAGTGAATCTGTGCTGGCCCAATGTCCTTCTCAGATTTCTGTTGATCACAACGTCCAGCGTTGTGTTTTCTTTATTCGGGACCAGATAGCATTTGAGTTACAGTGCGTATCTCACGAAGCTCTCTCTCGTTCTCCCTCTCTCCCTCTCTTTCTCAGACTGGAGTTTAAAGTAAAGAAAGGAGGCTGGGGTCCATTTAGTGCTGCTGGTTCCAGACAGATCCAGTTTCAGGTGGGCCAAGGAGATGAGGCGGTTCTGAAGCCAAGCAGCAAAGTCCTGGTGGTCACCATCGGACCGGGCCTCCCCAAGAACTCCAGTAGGTTCTGCTCCGACTGTCTGTCCCTCATTTCCTCCCCTGGATGTGCTGCTGAAGTTCACTTCCTGTCTGTACTCACTTTTTTTAGGACCGACCCGCAGGGACATCCGCAAAAGTCGATACATGGGCAACCAGGCTCTGCCCACTGGCCATTACTCTGCAGGTGTGTGAGTCCTCCTGCCCTCAGCGACAGGACTATGAAGTACTTTGATGTAGTGTGACAGCTTCCTGCTGTGCTCATTTCCTGTTCCACAGTCCTCATTTCATTGCTGGGTTTGAAGACTTCTTTAAACTCTCTCAAACCTCACATCTGATCTCCCTAACGTTCACCTCCTCTTTTCCTCTCTGCTCTCCCAGAGCCCTCCAGAAGATCCCAAGCCAGTGCAGGGAGAGGAGGAGGTGTAAGACAACGTCTTCCCTCCTCTCGGGGGTCTCTCCTCAGACAGCAGTCCAGCATAGAGCAGCCCAGCCTGCCGCGGCAGCAGGGCCAGCGGCGCACCCCAAAACACACCAACCAGAACCAAGACATGGGCTTTATGAACGTCCCAGACCAGGGTGTGGCTGGGTGAGTGCCCACTGACCAACATCTGAACTGGTCTGAGAGCTGACCAGTACAACCACCTTCTTCTGCTGTTGACCACTGGGAACTGATCAGTACCACCACATTCTTCTACTGTTGGCCTTCTGGAGCAATTGAGGGTTGAAATAAAAGCCAAAAATGATAATCCACCTGAAGTTAGAATACTTTATCCCCTCACTTAGAAGTTAAAGCTGCCATATCTCTTTGAGAGAAAAGTCATGTAAACACTTTTATCTGATTCCCTTTATTGAGATAAGGTCAAAGTCAGAGTGGACATGACATGCCAGATTTTGCTCTCTCTTTGGTTTTGCTGGTGTGTTTAAATGTCTTGGGCAGATTTCTTTTGGCTTTTTGAATTTGTGTATGTGAAAGTTCATCAGACACAGAGAACTGAATGTTTGTACCACACAGACATCAAGCTGTCTGGTGGCTAACTCTCAGAGAGGAGGGCTCGTAGGAACCCTCATGTTATGTTCTGCAATAACGCTTTAGGAAGGAAAAAATACGATGTCACACGGAGAAAATGATCCGACACTCTTGTCAATATACGTTAGTGTAACTATCAGTAAAATTCATAAATACTGTGTTTCAGAGCAGTGGTTCTCAATCGGGTCCTCTGCGGTTTTTCCATCCAACCAGATAGTTCATTACATGCACCTGTTTCTCCAGTTATTCCAGCGTGGGACAGCAGACAAATGCGATGAACCACCTGGTAGGACAGAAAACAGGGAGGAGGACATGACTGAGAACCACCGTTTCAGAGAAATTATGTTATCTCAAACCATCTCTTGTCTGTCCATCTCTCTCCGTCTGTCCATCTGTCTGTCTGTTTGTCAGGCTTCAGAGAAGACGTTCTAAGGAGATAAAGCCAGTTCCTGGAGCGGGTCGGCCTAAACCTGCCCCAAAACCGAAGCCACGCTCGCCACAGTGCCGTGCGCTGTACGCCTACGACGCCCAAGACACTGACGAACTCAGCTTCAACACTGACGATGTCCTCGAAATCCTCACTGAAGGTACCAACATGAGTCTGGATTCTCTCTTAAAGGGAAAGTCCGCTTTGGTGTTTCCTGTTAGTGACTCCCACACACTGGGTCCATGCCGCCTTACAAACCCAGTTCTGTTGTGTAGTCGGTTCATTCAATAAAGTCTAGTATAGGACAAGTTCCAGTGTGCTGAATACTTCCATTTACTACTCCTCATCGCTTAACGGCAGTTAATACGATTCTTCTGGCAGTAAGAGAGGTAATTAGTTCTTGATTTTTATTGTTATGGATTGCTGCTACTTTGGTAAGAACTTCACACAAAATGCTGTTGCTCCTCAAATCTTAATGTACCTCCGTTACGGCGACGCGTGGTCAGGTCAAAGAGCGCCCTGGAGAGAAATCCTGCTGCATTAAAGGGATAGAAAATGTGAATACATAAATGGACTGGTAGCTTCTAATATTGAGAGCCAATAATAATAGTTTCAGGCCAGTTTGACGGCTTATGAGAAAGTTTTAAGTGTTTGTGTATGGCCGCTGTAATTCCACAAGGAGGCGCCATGCAGTCTGTTGGGAGAGCGATGCATGCCATCACAGACTCATTGCCAAGAAACTCCACTGGTGTCACTCTTCAATACAGAAGAGACAAAATGCAATAAGCCTAAATCAACTTCCACAGACAAGATGGTGTAAGGTGACTGTGAAGGCAGCGCCTACTAATACCCCTTTCACACTGGCCAAAAAACCCACTAACATCCATCCGCCTGTGGTCAATGTAACACTGACCACCAAAGGCGGATGTTAGCGGATGTTAGCAGGTATCAGTGTCCTCCAGGGCAGGATGAAAAATGTTGTGGAAAAACGCTCGATGTAATGAGCAGTGCCTCAAGTCCATTTGCTGAGCCATCCATTCATGAAATCATCCATGAAGAGGAAATTTTTCCTGAAAAACTGACTTTCAGAGATAGATGTCTTAGTTGTATTCATTCACATGAATCTGAATCTTCCCGGCTGTATTTTTACCACACCTTTACTATGACACTATATATATATATATATATATAAATAAAGTATAATAAAGTTTTACCAAAATGCATTGAGTATGTTTTAAAGACTGAAAAGGGAACTGTTAGCACATTAGTGTATTGGCTGGTACTGTTTGAGGCTACTGGATTCAATCTCTGGGCTCCTGTGTGGAGTTTGCATGAGTTTCCTGCTAAAATCCAAAGTCATGCACGTCTGCAAATTAAGATCTGGATTAAGAGGGATAAACAAAATAAATTGATAAACCTTCTTTTTTTGATGCGTGAGAAAATTATTGCTACTTTTGTTTTCCAGACACACCATGTCCCACCTGTGGATACTTTCATTGCCAATCACAATTATTCTCAGTAATAGCCTTATTATTATTATTATCATTATTTCATTATTGTGTTATTGTTTGTTGTATTACAGTGATATTTGTTGTATTTCTTTATGAATTAAATTAACATTTGTGTGTGTGTGTGTGTAGATCCATCAGGCTGGTGGTTCGGGCGTCTGCGGGGGAAAGAAGGAATGTTTCCTGGGAATTACGTGGAAAAGATCTGAGACGCACTCTCTGCTGTTGACACAACACAGTCCAGTGACACCCACAGATGAAGCCTTAATACATTACTGTATGACTCGATCTCCAAAAAGATTTCTTACCTCAAATTCATAATTCATCCTGTGTAAAAATTTTCGTTTTATCATCCACGGACTCTGGTTCCCTATCATTAAGTTTAATTTTTGAACTGTCAGTCCATCAGAATATCACTAAAGAATATTACAAAAATTTTGTAAGCACTGGCTTCCCATTTTAAAATAAAAGGATTGTATATATCAGAAAAATATTTTGTTTTTTGTTAGTCATACATCAGAACCCCCCCCCCTTTTCTCTTGGCCAATTACCCCACTCTTCCGAGCCGTCCCGGTTGCTACTCCACTGCTGATCCAACTACCACATGCCTGCTCTGATATATGTGGAGTCGCCAGCCGCTTCTTTTCACCTGACAGTGAGGAGTTTCACCAGCGGGATGTAGCACGTGGGAGGATCATGCTATTCTGTTCCCTCTCCTCCCCGAACAGGGGCCCCGACTGACCAGAGGAGACGCTAGTGCAGCGACCAGGACACATACCCACATCCGGCTTCCCACCCGCAGACATGACCAATTGTGTCTGTAGGGATGCCCGATCAAGCAGGGGGTAACATGGGGATTCAAAACACTGATCCCTGTGTTGGTAGGCAACGGAATAGACCGCTACGCTACCCGCACGCCCACTCAGAAAAGTATTCTAATTATTTTCTATTAGGTCTGGCAGGTTATTTTAAGTCCATTTCACACAATGTGGAGTTGAAGATGTAAATTAAATCTTATTTTTTAAAGTATCTGCCATTTATTATAACATAACCCCAGGGCTGGACTGGGGGGGGGGGGGAAATCGGCCCTGGCATTTTTGGCCCAGATTGGCCCCCCACAATCGGTCGAACACTTTCCACCAGTACACCACCCTTGTGGTCCCCTTAATTATGTGTTCTGTACTATTCCCTCAAACCAGTACAAAGTTGAGCAGTAAGTGCCATGGACTAGTGTACCAGTGCAAGTGGATCAGAGTACTCACTCGCTCTTGACTGACTCCCTGGGTAGCAGTGGAGTGCACAATATCCATTCTCAAGTACAGGTTACACAATCTCTTAACCACAGGGTTTGCATCTTGTTTGAGGTGGTGATTTAAAAACACCTGCATCATAGCGCAAATGTGACGCGCAAATGTGAAGATACTGTTTACTACTATTTCAAATGAATAGGAGGTGTAATGTGAAAAGCTCTTGTGAGAATGTCATCTCCACGTCACTAGAAATACCAACTTTCTCATATTTATTTCTGATCAGCTCAGATCAGTGATTCGCAATAAGACTCATTGCAACTGTTTCCCCCTTCGAGAACTGTTTCCCCAAAGTGAAACATGTTACCTATTGGTTACGATTAGGTTAAGGTAAATGTTAGGTTAAGGTTAGGGTTAGGTTGAGGTTAGGTTAAATGAAGCATCCCAGTAGGGTATCGAACTCTGGCTAGGGGGTAACAGATCTTGACAGGGAAGCAGAGTTAGATAGAACATGTCACTGAGCTAACAACTGCAGGAGAGTGTGTATTTTCAGAGCGATGGGCAATTGTTTTCGCGATAACAGGCACTCGGATAAATGGGCTTTCGGTCCAATGGGACATTTTTCTGACTTTTGGAATAATGGGCCATCTGAACAATGGCATGGCACCACTGAATGACCGCCAGCAGTAGCTGACATTCTCACTTTATGATAGCGTTATGATTATTTTATCTTATTATCATCATCATTAATTGAGTTAATCATTATTTATCATCATCATGCCATGGCACAAACACTACCTTCCTGCATGCTACTCCCTGCTCACCACTTCAACAAAACTCTCCTCCTGCTCACTGTTCCTCAGCCTGGCAGTTGTCATGGCCAGCCACCTCTCCTCCTCCTCCTTCTTCTTCTTATTCTTCTTCAAGCCAGCCACATACACTACCGTTCAAAAGTTTGGGATCACCCAAACAATTTTGTGTTTTCCATGAAAAGTCACACTTATTCACCACCATATGTTGTGAAATGAATAGAAAATAGAGTCAAGACATTGACAAGGTTAGAAATAATGATTTGTATTTGAAATAAGATTTTTTTTACATCAAACTTTGCTTTCGTCAAAGAATCCTCCATTTGCAGCAATTACAGCATTGCAGACCTTTGGCATTCTAGCTGTTAATTTGTTGAGGTAATCTGGAGAAATTGCACCCCACGCTTCCAGAAGCAGCTCCCACAAGTTGGATTGGTTGGATGGGCACTTCTTTGAGCAGATTGAGTTTCTGGAGCATCACATTTGTGGGGTCAATTAAACGCTCAAAATGGCCAGAAAAAGAGAACTTTCATCTGAAACTCGACAGTCTATTCTTGTTCTTAGAAATGAAGGCTATTCCATGCGAGAAATTGCTAAGAAATTGAAGATTTCCTACACCGGTGTGTACTACTCCCTTCAGAGGACAGCACAAACAGGCTCTAACCAGAGTAGAAAAAGAAGTGGGAGGCCGCGTTGCATAACTGAGCAAGAAGATAAGTACATTAGAGTCTCTAGTTTGAGAAACAGACGCCTCACAGGTCCCCAACTGGCATCTTCATTAAATAGTACCTGTTAGAGCCTGTTTGTGCTGTCCTCTGAAGGGAGTAGTACACACCGGTGTAGGAAATCTTCAATTTCTTAGCAATTTCTCGCATGGAATAGCCTTCATTTCTAAGAACAAGAATAGACTGTCGAGTTTCAGATGAAAGTTCTCTTTTTCTGGCCATTTTGAGCGTTTAATTGACCCCACAAATGTGATGCTCCAGAAACTCAATCTGCTCAAAGAAGTGCCCATCCAACCAATCCAACTTGTGGGAGCTGCTTCTGGAAGCGTGGGGTGCAATTTCTCCAGATTACCTCAACAAATTAACAGCTAGAATGCCAAAGGTCTGCAATGCTGTAATTGCTGCAAATGGAGGATTCTTTGACGAAAGCAAAGTTTGATGTAAAAAAAATCTTATTTCAAATACAAATCATTATTTCTAACCTTGTCAATGTCTTGACTCTATTTTCTATTCATTTCACAACATATGGTGGTGAATAAGTGTGACTTTTCATGGAAAACACGAAATTGTTTGGGTGATCCCAAACTTTTGAACGGTAGTGTACATGTCCTCCCTCACCACACCCATAAATCTCCTCTTTGGTCTTCCTCTTTTCCTCTTGCCTAGCAGCTCCATCTTCAGCATTCTTCTCCCAATATAACCAGCATCTCTCCTCCACATGTCCAAACCATCTCAATCTTGCCTCTCTTGCCTTGTCTCTAAACCGTCCAACCTAAACTGCCCCTCTAATATACTAATTATTAATCCCTATTAATCCTGTCCTTCTTTGTCACTCCCAACAAAAATCTCAGCATCTTCAATTCTGCTACCTCCAGCTCCACTTCCTGCCTTTTCGTCAGTGCCACTGTCTCTAAACCTCCACCTTCGCCCCCTCTACTCCTTGCATCCTCACCATTACACTGTCCTCCCTCTCATTCATGCATATGTATTCTGTCTTGCTCCTACTGACTTTCATTCCACTTCTCTCCAGTGCATACCTCCACCTCTACAGGCTCCCCTCAACCCGCTCCAGACCATGTGCTACAAACCACAATGTCATCTACAAACATCATAGTCCATTGAGACTACTGCCTGATCTCGCCCATCAACCTGTCCATCACCATTGCAAACAAGAAAGGGCTCAGAGCCGATCCTTGATGTAATCCCACCTCCACCTTGAACCCATCTATCATTGCAACCGCACACCTCACCACTGTCACCCTGCCCTCCTACATATCCTGCACCACTCCTACATACTTCTCTGCCACTCCCGACCTCATACAATACCACACCTCCTCTCTCGGCACCCTGTCATATACTTTCTCCAAATCCACAAAGAAAAAATGTAACTCCTTTTAACCTTCTCTATACTTCTCAATCAACATTATCAAAGCAAACATCACATCTGTAGTGCCCTTTCATGGCATGAAACCATACTGCTGCTTGCTAATCATCACCTCTCCTCTTAAATTAGCTCCCACTACTTTTTCCCATAATTTCATGCATAATTTCATGAATGTTCTATCAGCTTCTCCAGCTAACATTTCCTTGGGACTATTGAACACAAAACAACCCTGCATTTTCAAACGCATTCTCTCCAACAATTTTTTTTTATGTTAACAGTCAGTTTTAAACTAGGACATCTGGGTAGACTGCCCTCCGTCCACAGCAACATGGGGATTATTCTCACCACAAACAGTTGCTGTTCCTAGACCTTTTTTTTGGTTGTTGTTGTTATGTCCTCTTCTAGGTGTCTTTGAACCCCAGAGGTTTTAACCTCTCTATCTCTCAAGGTCAGTCTCACAGCCCTAGGAGTTGTAAGCTGTTCAGTAGACATCGGCGGGGTGCTTGTAGTCAGCTGGATTACAGGCTGGGCCCGCAGGCTGGTCTCTCCTGTTGATCCAGGAACTCCTCTGTCATGCTGGTCCGGTATCCCTGAAGAAGGTGACTCTGGGACAGTCTGAAGATGTCTCCTATTCCAACGAGTGACTGTTCCAGTGTCTGTTCTGATCACCTAGGATCTCACCTCGAGACTTACCTAAGACTTTGGCTGGTGTTTTCCAACCTTCCATCCAGTTTGATTTTCATGTTCTGACCAGGGTGTAGATCAGGCAGAGCATGTGCTGAATTTTGGTGGTTATAGAAGAACTAGTAGGCTTCTTTAGCTTTGTTGTCCCTCTGAAGCACTTGTTCATGGCTGATGTACTTAGGCTGCAGCTTCTCATCCAGCCTAGGGAGTGTCGTTCCGATCTGTCATCTAGTGATGAGCTGCGCTGGACTTGCTCCGGTTGCAGTGATGGGGGTTGCAAAATAACACATCAGAGCAAGATGAGGATCTGGTTGCTTGATAATGCACTTGGCTGTTTGTACAGCTCTCTTGGCGGCCCCATTCGCTTGAGGATAATGAGGACTCGAGGTAGTATGGGTAAAACCATATTGCTTTCTGAACTTCTGGAATTCAGTCGAGGTGAAATGCATAGCATTATCACTCACCAGCTCAAAGGGGATGCCCCATCTCACAAACATAGACTTTAGTGGTGTGATGACTTGTTGGCTTGTTGTAGTAGATAGGTGAGCTATTTCAATGTCTCTGGAATAATAGTCCACTACAATGAGGTATTTCCTGCCCTCATGCTCACACAGGTCAGCTGTGACCTTTTGCCATGGACCCTTTGGTAAGGGGGTTGTTTTAAGTGACTCTCTTTTCTGTGTTGGTCTGTGCTCCACATAAAATGTGCATGTCTTTACTATCTTTGCATTGTCTGTACTTATAGCTGGCCACCAGACTGACAGCGTGGCTCTTTCCCTGCACTTTTTCAGCCCCTGGTGACCCTCATATATCTTTTGCAGTATTTCTGCTCTTTGTGTGGCTGGGATGACGATCCTGTCTTGGTACAGTACGAGGTCATCTGACTCAGATAGCCGTGTGCTCTCGCCATGTAGAATCCCTGTAGTGATGGTAACTATGCCATTTTCTGTGGCCAACTTGTCCTAATGAAATTAATGACCATCTGGAGATATGTGTCATTGCGTGTAGCTTCTCTGATATCATCCAGTCTGTGTGCTGACATTGGTCTGCTTGTTACCACAGCCTTCACAAATGCCTTAATGTCCTCCTGTGTGTCACACTACTACTATTCTACCAGTGGGTTTCTACTGAGTGTGTCAACCACTATCAGTTGCTTACCTGGCACATGCACAGCCTTCACATTGATGTGCATGAGGCGCATCCGCAAATGCTGACACCATAGGGGTGATTTATCCAGGTCATACATGTTGATCAATGGAACCAAGGGCTTGTGATCTGTTTGTAAACAGAAACTGTCCATACCTTGGAAGTAGCGAGAAAAACGCTTACACGCCCACACTCCTGCCAGGCACTCCTTTTTGATCTGAGCGTATCTTTTCTCAGCGTCTGTTAATGTGCATGAACAAAAGGCGACAGGCCTAAGCTCACCCTTCTGTGCCTGTAGTAGTGTGGCTCCTAGACCGTAGCTGTTCGTGTCAGCACTGACAACTGTCGGTTTGCTGGCGTCATAGTATGCCAGTACTGGTGCTGAAACTAACATGGCCTTGACCCTGATGAACGCCTGCTCTTAAGGCTCACCCCAGATCCAAGCAGCCTCCTTCTTTAAAAGCTCTGTGATCAGGTGCAGTGTGGTTGACAGGCTAGGCAAGAATTTATCCAGGTAATTGATGAGTCCCAGCACTTGGCGTAGCTCGTTGATGTTCGTAAGACTTGGCATCTTGAATATGGCTTTCACTTTGCTGATGTCAGGCTTTATCCCGTCCTGTCTGATGATGTGCCCAAAGTACCGTATCTCTGATTTTCCAAAGTGACACTTTTCCTTGTTCAGCTTTAAACCTAAGTCTTTGATGGTCTGTAGCTCTGCACTCAGGTGGCGGTTGTGTTCCCCTCATTCTGTCCATAGACTAGCACGTCGTTCATCACGGCAATGGTGCCCTCGTGGTTCTTCAGGAGTGCGCTCATCTTCTGCTGGAAGATATCAGGAGCTGATGTAATTCCGAAAGGGAGACGGCGGAAAAAGAACCTTCCTACTGGCGTGATGAATGTGGTCAGTTTTCTACAGCTGACTTCCAGTGGAATTTGCCAGAATCCACTGTAGGCATCCAACGTGGAGAAGATCCTTGCCCCCAACCAACTTGGGGGCTATGTCCTCCAAAGTCGGCAAGATGAACCTCTCCTGCTTCACTGCCTCATTGATTCTCTTTAAGTCCACGCACATTCTCACTTTACCTGTCTTTTTGATCACTGGCACCATAGGTGCACACCAGTCAGTGAGCTCCATGACCAGTAGTACTGGGTGAGGCCGCCGCAAACGTGAATTCGCACCGCCATCTTCCCACACCGGTACTAGGTGAGGCCGCTGCAAACGTGAATTTGCGCCGCCATCTTCCCACACCGGAAGCGGAAGCAAACTATTAAATAATAATAATAATATTAAATATTAAATAATAATATAAAATCTTGACAACTGACTAGGACGCCCTTCTTCATCCACAGAAGTTTGGCTCTGAGCCACGATATCCGACATGAGAAACAGAGAGGACAGAGGGGGAGGGGATGGGCTGGCCTAGTAAGAGATGTGATTGGGCCAGCTTAGTGTCATTATAGATAATGAACCAATGGGCGACTGCGCCAGCTTTTTGGGCTGGTCGTTAGCAATATTTTTTTAATATTAAAAATTAAATAATGTTGGCTCCAGGGTGCGTAGGCCCAGTATGCCACATTACCAGTCCAGTGCTGCATATAAGCCTAACATTACTCTAGGAAAGAAACACAAATATGAAAGGTTTATTTCAGCTAAACGTCACAAACACACCCGCTAACGTGAAACAACCAATAGACAGAGATGCCATTAAAGGTCTGTGGACATTGTAAATCCAGGTTCCATGGACAACGTGCTGTTCGTCTACAGAACAGGTTGATCTTTGGTATAGTGTGGTTCAATTGCAGCAAAATCAAAGAAACTCTTTGGTGGTTTTTAATTGGAGAATAAAATTTCACTAGAAATGTATATTTGGAGAAGGGGCCTTGTTCTCCTCACCGAGCCTCACCTTGCTGTCGCTGACACGAAGGAGTTGATCTGCACTTCAACCAGTCAATCAAACTTTATTAAACTTTTGGAAATAGAATGCAATGTCGCGCACTTTATATGAAAACAAGTGTAAACTACTAATAAGACACGTTAGTCCCTAGCTAACGGGTCTGACCCTTTAGCCGAGCGGTTAGTGATGTCGCCTTGTGGTGCAGCACACCCCGTATCGAATCCCGCACCGGGCAAGAAAATAACCGATTACAGAAGTAAAAATACATTAAGAAAAGTTTCCATATACAACAGCTAGTCGAGCGATCAGTCGATCGATCGATCGATAGATTGATAGATGCATAGCAGTACTCAGAAATTCATGCTGATGTTTAAATCTGAGCAGTTAACATGAAATCCACACACCAAGGTGTTCTTATGAACAGGTGAAGGTATTCACAGAAGAGGTACTTTTAGGTGTTTTCCCCCCCGTTTAGACTGGCAGCCCAAATCAGATTTTTCTGGCTATTTGATGTGAATCTAATCACTAATTTAGTCTGTACAGCAAAAGTACATGGGATATGAGTAGTTCAGACTCCGAGGGCCATAGTTTCCCGAGACACAGACTGGCTGTTGGAAACAGATTTGTTCATTGCTGATTGAAAGGATGGATTACCGTCCATTACCACACCACGCATATAGTATAGTCTAATATACACCGGCAGCCTAAAATGAAACCTATCTTAGGACATTATTTCCTCTACCATTTTTCACCGTTAGGGTTATAGCCATGAACATTTGGTTAGGACCGATGTCCATTTACTGGATGACATGGGAAGTACAATCACCCTCGAACCGTTAGTTTTCAAATGACGCACGTGTTTTGCAGTATTGCCATTGGTCGATGCCGTAACCAAACTCAACGCTGCGCTAAAAGAAGCGAACTGACGGAGGAAACAAAACACCATTCATACTTGCGCGCGCGCGCACGCACGCGCGGAAATGCCCACCTACGGCAAGCCGCAAAGAACAAAACACGCAAACGCCTGACAAACAGTATATTCCAATAACAGTTTAAAGACGCGTCACTGAAATGGCCATAAGCGATGTGTGTATCAACCAGCAGGGCCGCTTGTAGCAACAGACGCGTCAGTGTACCTGGTTGTGCCTACTGCGCTGAGCGGGGCGGAGTTCGAACCAAATCCCCAACTGTCGTTTTGTCCGCTGCCTGAACGAGCATCGTGCTGTTCTGCGGGTCACCGAGACGTGTCTGCGGATCTGGAGCGACTCGGTTCTGCGGGTAACCGGTGGTTCTACGTGGCACTACATTACCCACAGTTCCGTTCGGCCGGAGCGGAACGCGCATAACAGTGACAGCTCAGCTCCACGGGGCCGTTTCACCAACGCCGCGTTTGGTTCAGTCTACAGCTGAACGTCGTACAGGTTAACCCGTCTGCCTGCCTGCCTGCCTGCCTGCCTGCCTGTCTGTCTGTCTGTCAGTGAAACTGGTTAACCCGTCTGTCTGTCGGTGAAACGGGTTAACCCGTCTGTCTGCTCGGCTCTGCTACACAAACGAGAAACATGGAGACGTTTCTGAGACGCTGTCGCGACGCCCTCATGGTAAATATGTAGTACGCGCGCGCGCGCGCGTGTGTGTACATGTGTATGGGTGTGTGAGTGAGTGAGTGTGTGTGTGTGTGTATGTATGGATGTGTGTATGTATGTGTGTGTGTGTGTGTGTATGTATGTATTTGTGTGTGTGTGTGTGTGTGTGTGTGTACGTGTACGTGCGTGCTCAGCGGCTCTGAGGCAGTGGACGCTGCCCGCCTATCTGTATGAAACCAGCAGACCGCTACTGGTTCTAATGATTCTGCTGGTTTTACTGGTTCTATTGAATCTGCTGCTGTTGGTATTGTTTTTGTTGTTGTTGCTATTTTTGGGGTGTGTGTGTTTGTGTGTGTGTGTGTGTGTGTTTGGGTAAAAGTTTCTGTTCTGTATAATTCGCTCTTTGAGGCAGTCAGGCTGACAAGACGCACTCTGATTTGGACAAACAGGCCAGACCTTGATTTGAAACGACAAGCCGGTGCGTTCTGCTGGGCCAGGAACCAGGCTGTGTTTGAGGACCAGTAGGCCTGTGTGTTGTGTGTGTTGGTGTTGCGCAATACTGCAGGGGATTATGATGATGTTGAACACACAACCTACAGGAGGAAGGTTAGGAGTCTTCTAGACCACTAAGTGGCAACTCACTGGCTTGAATCTGAATTCATTCACATTTATTCCCTTTTTGCTTTGGTCACACCTGCCAGCATCTGGGGTAAAAAAAAAAACCCCACCTATATTTCACTACATTTCCATGACCTTTTGTACATTTCTACTAACAACTGGAATCAGATTTTTGTATCAAGTGCAAAGAGCAGACTTCTGTACAGCCCGATGATGGACACGAATAAAACAAAACCAAATACAGAACGGTCACAAAATCTCTGAAATCCCACCAGCGCTTTTGAGTGTTCTGGTCCAGAAATGTCAGTTCACAGAGTGAACATCACACACGGGGCATGTTTAATGAAGCCTAAATGCAGGGAGAAAACACACACACACACACACACACACACACACACACACACCCTAGAACACAAAGAGATGCACTCAGATCTACTGAAGCACTCAGCGCTTTTAGTGGGAATGCACCAGTAAGTCACATTAGAGCATTAAAACATCAGAGACAGCCAGCTGAAGATTCTGTTTACCTCACCCCCGTCCTCCTCCTCTTACTCTTCTCTACCCGTCTTTCACTTTTCAACAGCCAACTAGTTGTTTAGATAAGAACATGAGTTACATGATGGCTGCTTATCCAGTAAAGGGCAGACATGTTTCAGAGAGACAGATGTTTCAGACAAACGGAAACATGTTTCAGATGGACACAGATAAAAGTATCAGGCTGACAGACAGAGACAGATGTTTCAGATGGACACAGATAAAAGTATCAGGCTGACATACAGACAGATGTTTCAGATGGACACAGATAAGTTTTAGACTGACAGAGACAGATGTTTCAGATGGACACAGATAAAAGTTTCAGACAGACAGATGTTTTGTATAGACAGACAGACAGATGTTTCAAACAGACAGTGTTGAACAGATGCTTTTTTTCACTTTCACTTGCTGGTCTTCGTTCCAGTTGAGCTAATCTAACTGGTATATACTGGTCTATTGGGATGTGACCTCATCAGGCTGGCTGGGGACATTTGTGTTTCTTTGTTTGCATTTGTATGGGGTATTGTGTGTACTTTATGTGTTTATTATGTACTTGGTGTATGTGTGTGTGTTGTGTTTGCTGTATGTGTTTATTGCGTACTGTGTTTGTGTTTATTTGTGACCACATTGTTGTGTGTTTCAACTCTGTCTGTGAACAGTCACTCTGTCATCACTGACCCCAACACACACACACACTGCTGTTGTCATGGTGGTCTTTAAGTGAAGGGTTGGGGGGGGGGGAGTTAGGTAATATCAGACTTGTTTTGGATCTCTTGGACTATGCGGACTCAGTGGGAGATGACTCTGTTATTTTTTTAATATGTTTTATAAAGACATTACGCGGCACTCTGGCACGTCCAAGGGATTCAGTATAAAACAAGGCCTCTGCCAAGGCTGGCTAGCTGCCCCCTTTTCTTAATTCATTTTAGTGGTAGAACTGCTATCACATGATATTTTGAATTATGCCAAATTTTAAAGGCGTCTCAGCTTTTGACAGAGAAATCAAAATTTCCCAATTAGTGGATGACGCCAAACTTTTTTTTTTTGAAACACAGGAGCTAAGTCCCTTGTGCTATTCATTTAATCAGCTCCTTCTCTAGAGTCTCTGATTTATCTCTTAATAGAGCTAAATATAACATTTTAGCTCTTCTTCAATGCAGTGAAACTTTGATCGAATACATCCCAGTGAAAGACTCGGTGAAATATCGTGATATTTACATTGCTAAAAACCCCATCGCCACACAAAATTTGAATTTCTCTCCTAGGCTAAAAAAAAGCATCTTACACCCTCAGTGATTGGCTACCAAGAGATCTTTCTGTTTTAGGTAGAGATCTGTTGTTCAAAGCTGAAGGCTTACTGCGTTTTGTGAACTCTTCTCTATCTTTGTTTGTTAAAGCTGAGATAGGCATTTTTTTCCGCGGCGTCATTGGGCAAATATTCCATGATAATCTTTCAGCATATTGTAATTCAAGTGGTCTGAGAGAAAAGTAGACTTCTGCAGCTCCTCTTGGCTCTGTGTTCAGGCTTTAAACAAAATCTAGCCTGGGATGGAAGATTTTAGCCAATCACAGGTCAGTTCAGAGAGAGGGCGTTGCTATTGGCTGTTTTACAAATGCAGATGAGTATGTACACCATCAACACCTTGTTACCTCCGGCTTGGTCGGGCGTCCCTACAGACACAATTGGCCGTGTCTGCGGGTGGGAAGCCGGGTGTGGGTATGTCTTGCCCTGGTCGCTGCACTAGCGCCTCCTCTGGTCGGTCGGAGCACAGGGGGAGCTGGGGGGAATAGCGTAATCCTCCCACACGCTACGTCCCCCTGGCGAAACTCTTCGCTGTCAGGTGTAAAGAAGCGGCTGGTGACTCCACATATGTCGGAGGAGGCATGTGGTAGTCTGCAGTGCAGAGGGGGTGGAGCAGTGACTGGGATGGCTCGGACGAGTGGGGTAATTGGCCGGGTACAATTGGGGTAAAAACAATCTCTTCCTAACATACAGCAAGCGAGCGAACTCTAGTGGATGGAGCGCGAAAAGGTATAACAGTGAAACCACGAGCGGTCACAGCGTGAGGAGGGGATAAGGTTTTTCTTTTTTTGGGTGCTGCTTGTGATTTCCCCCTCTGCAAATGAGTAAGTGTCTAAGTTACTTATTCATAACTAACATAATTTTCTTGAGTTCTAATCATTCCCTCTGTCATTTAATTTCCTTTAATTAATTAATGGCTGGTGTTACTGCTGACTGGAGCAGAAATGGAAACGTCAAGGATGTCAGCGTTGATTTTTGACCAGTGAAAATAGGTTGGAGGTGGAATAAGTGCACGAAACTTCACAAGACTAGAGCCAGGGCGAGCAGTTTTTCAAACAAGCACCACGTCGCTCGCCTGTTTTTTGACACATGGTGCAAGTTAGGACATCTTCACTGGGAAAATTGAAACAATCTGATGTTTGCTCGTTGGCATCACATCCAGTTAGGAACCGGTGTAAGGGGCTGAAGAGCGATGCGGAGGTCATTTGGTGAGAGGGACTTAGCGGAGTGATACAAGACAGCAGATAGAGAGGCGGAAGGATTTGCACTGAAATGGTCTACTGCAGCTTTAATGGCACCACATGAAAAGAGGCCAATTTGCAATTTTATTTGGAAAAAGCTTCCGCAGAAATTAAAGCATTCCAATAAGAAAGGTGTGGGAGGTTTAGAAGTGTTGGAGTTCCACAACATCCGTCATATCTCCAAAATAAATTAGTTGAAGTACTTGAGCAATCCTGAATCCATCTGATATTTTATGCCATTTTATATCTTCAACAAATTTGGAGATTAATACTTCTTGCTGTCTTGTAATTTTTTTTCCCAAACTGTCCTTCAAATTATCCAATTTCCATCAAAAAGCTCTATTAAGCTGGAAGATCTAGCATGTCCACAACTTCTCCCCTCACAAGTCTTTACTCTAGAACAATGTTGATATAACCATCTGGAACCGGACACACTTTTTCCCCAAATGGTACCAAAGGTCCAGCTCCCCCGAATACTGGTGGATTTTAGAGATCTTTCCTAGGAGAGGAAGGGCAGTGATCCCACTCTTAAAAGTCAGACTAAAAGTCAGACCAAAATTGCGTCAGTCTGAAAGCTTTTGGGAAGTTTGGAGCAAGTTCCTCTGAGATGCTTGATAAAACAAGTCTCGGGGGGTTAGTTTGGGGGTTGCTGGAATAAACAGACGGTGATATAATCTGCAATTCTCTATCAGAGGTAAAATTTCTATGAGGGGAAAATACAGAAAATAAAAGGCCTTGGATGTGAATTTTGACCTGATGCTCCTGTTTTACATTTCCCAGGAGAACGGGGACAGCAGCCCAGGGTTCCACGTGGTCATGGGGAACGAGGCCTGTGACCTGGACTCCATGGTCTCTGCACTGGCCTTTGCTTACTACCTGTCTAAGGTGAGAACCATTCCGCTCATCTGGTGCTAACCTTTAACCCAACCCAACAACCAATCATCAGGGAGTCTAAGACACAGCACTCACTCACTCCCTCCCTCACTCACACAGGGGTTGATAAAGTAAAATTGAATTGACGCTTTCTCAGTTATTGACTGTTTTGAAAGTACAGGGCCATTTCGAAGCTGTCTGTAGTCACTGCTGTCTGTTTAACATCCTATGGACGGACCTAGAATACGGTGAACTCAGGCATTTGACAAAAAATTAGCTGTTTGCTAAGCATTGTGGGCAGGGCCAAAGACTCACCAGCCAACAGATGAAAACTTAACATCTATATAAAAACACAAAAGTTGGAATTTGGATGTTTTCATGCAGCTAGAGCCTTATGGTTTGCGTTTATGAACCTTTTAATCGAACGGGGATCTTTTTGACAAATGTGAACTCTTCATGTGGATCCAGTTAAGCACCATCCTAGTTCAGGAGGTTTTCCTAAGTTGGGGGCTTTGGTCCCAGTCAGATCATGGTGCAAACCATTGCCTGTGTGAAAACGGTTTCAATAAAAGTTAAACCAAAATAAATGATTAAATGATAATGTGATGCATTCATAGCACGATGCTTTGGTTGCATGCATTATATTTCACTTGGCCATGAGGTTCTGCATGTTGTTCCATGTTCCATGAGGATGAATCCTGCCGTTTATCTCTGCCAAACCCTCTATGCTAGCGAGCAGCAGAAGTTAGCAAAACAAAAGCAAACAAAATACCCCACAGTGTAAACACAGTAATGCTTTTCACTCATTTTCTCGATACGGGTTAACCTGGACCACGTAATGTAATATTGTTTATCCCGGTTCACACTTTTTTAAGAGAGTTAATATCTTCAGTCATTGAGAAGAGACGGACCTGGAGGGGTTTCGAGCGTTGGGACAGCTGATGCTTGGATTGTGAGGAAAGCGGTGTTTAAGTCAGAGGTCCTGATGTTTTAATATGGGGTGTATGCAGAGAATTTTATTTTTAGAGATGATTCTAAATGCTAATACATTTTTATTGTGTATTGAAATGAGCAGTTTTACCTTGTTTACTGGCTATCGTGTACACACCCTCTGTTTACCTTTACAAAGCAGGTATGTATACATGCAAAGTATAACCCAATACTAGCCGGTGTGTTCTGACTTTATAGACTGTCATGTAAACACCGCTTACCTGGTTGTCTTTTAAAAGGTTGAGGTCAAAATGTAAGTGAGCATAACAATTTTAAGATGATACAATTTCGAGCTCAGAGTACAGCTGCTGCTCCTTCGCGTCGAAAGGAGCCAGTTGAGGTGGTTCGGGCATCTGATCAGGATGCCTGCTGGACGGCTTCCTTTGGAGGTTTTCCGGGCACGGCGAACTGGGAGACCCCGGGATAGACCCAGAACTCGCTGAAGGGACTACACGTCCAATCTGGGCTGGGAACACCTTGGGATCCCCCAGGAGGAGCTGGAGGGCGTTGCTGGGGAGAGGGACGTCTGGAGTGCCCTACTTAGCTTGCTGCCACCACAACCCAACCCCGGAGCAGCAGCTGAAGATGAATGAATGAATGATCAATTTCTGCACATCTTTTGGCTACATTGTGAACATCTCAGTTGGGTTTATTTCAGCTTTTTTAAACTGCATGTGAAAGGTCACCAAACAGCAGACCTGAGACCAGTAAAAAACAAATCATTTCTAACCAGGAATTGGAGCAATAGAGTTATTCTGAACTGTGTATTCATAGTCATCAACATACCTCCTTTATCTGGTTACTGCTAGTATTCAGAACATTGGTGTGGTATGTATAAATACTGCATGTTTGCATGATTTCCTCCAGTAACTGCTGTTTGCACATAACCTGGTTTTATCTGGTTTTGACTGGTTTTGACTGGGTTGGACTCTTTAGAGCCAGCTGATCTCCATGTCAGATGGATAGATGTAAGATGTCGGACCTTTTTCGTGTTGGACCAGGTTCAGGGATTCACAGAGATGTGTGTTTTATATAGTTTGCCGTGTGTGTTGGACTGAGCGTGCTCTGCAGGGTCTCTCCTGTCTCCACGGTGTTGGACCACAAACTGTAAACATGAAAACATGTAAAGATAATTCAGCTGTTCCTCTCGCTCTCCCACTCCTTCTCTCTCTCTCTCCCTCTCCCACCCCCCTCTTCCTCTCTCTCTCTCTCTCTTGCTCTCTCTTTTCAGTGATAAAATATTCATGACTTTTTTCATAGCTTTCAGAAGTACGACAGGATGACAGTTATAGTCAATTTAGTTTAGCTTTCTTGTCATTATACCATGCAGCATACCCCCTGACCTAGATAGTGCAGCACATGTATCGCAGAGAATAAGATTCACACAGAATAGAAATACCCATAAAAATATATACGCATATTTAAAAAAAAAAGATGGAGGAGTGCAAACAATGCTGGTTTAGGCTGACAAGGATAAAGTACAGGTGTGTTGGTTAAGGTAGTATGGGTAGGTGGCGTGTGTGTGTGTGCTTAAGTGGTGTGTATGCGTGTGGTGCACGAGTAGTGTCCGTGTTTGTGTGTTTGGTGTATGTAAGGACGGAAGAAAAAGTAGGTGGCAGTGTAACGACCCTGGGGGGGAAAAAATCCTGTTCCTTAGCCCAGTGGCGAGGGCTTGAAGGCGTCTGTAGCGCCTCGCTGAAGGCAGGGGTGGAAAAAGGTCTGTAGCTGGAGGGAGTTGGAACTTGGATGATATTGGGTCTTTTCTGTAGGCAGGACTAAAACAAGACAAACACCCAGTTTGACTGATGTGACTGATCCTGAGTTTGTATCTACTCTGGTCTTGAGGTTGTGGGGGGAGGGGGGGTTAGTGTGTGATGGTGTTTTGGAGTATTGTGTTCTTGGCTCAACTCTTGGCTGTGCAGGGCTTTGTAATGAAAACCCGTCTGTCTGTCTGTCGGTCTGTCTGTCTCTTTCTCAGACCGTGCACAGTGATTGGTTGCCTGTGCCAGTGTTAAATATCCTGAAGGAGGAGTTTGTCCTGAGGACAGACAGTGTCTTTCTGCTGAGACAGACTGGTCTCTCCCAGGACCTGCTGCTCTTCAGAGATCAGCTGGACCTCAGAGACCTGCAGAGGTCCGGACGCCTGGCCCTCACCCTGGTTGACCACAACATCCTGCCCAGGTATGCATGAAGCCATGAACCAGGTAGCCTGGCCTGCTGGCCATATGGCCATACCTGTCATCCCAGTAGTAGAATAAGTCTGTCTGTGGCTCTCTAAAGAGTTGATCACCCAAAAGGAAGGACCAGGATACAACTCAACAGAGAGATTTGCCTTTGATAATCTCATTTGAACATAACGAGACCTTGCGTATGGTGCTAGCTACTGCACATTAAGGGTTTAGTCAAAATAGTACAGAGAGACAGAATGATCATGAACGATGGAAGAGCAAGAGAAACGGTGATTATGGAGAATAGCAGCAGTCCCTAGTGGATATATTATTTAACAGACCTCATTGTTTGTCCTGCAGTTCGGATAGTGACCTGGAGGAGGCAGTGGTGGAGGTGATTGACCACCATCACATGGAGAGGGATCCCTCGCCTTCCTGCCCCGTTACCGTGGAGATGGTGGGTTCCTGTGCAACCTTGGTAACAGAGCGGATTGTGCAGAAGGCCCCTGATATCCTGGATCAACAGTTAGCTCAGCTGCTATATGGTACCTATAAATCTACATAACAACTAGATCTGTACATCTATACAATATAGGTAACATAGTTATATATATTAATCTTTACATTTTTATAGCATATCCATCTATATCTATACACGTCAATATATCTATATCTTGAATTTTAGATCTTCTCATTTAGCAGACACTTAAGTATCGGCTAAGTGAGAAGATAAGTCAGCAGTTAGCAGATATTGGGGCACTGAATGAAAATCATAAAAAAAACCCTCTAAAGTTCTACAAAAACTTGCCCAATTATCTATCATCACATAACTTTGTCATTATATTATGCAGTAACTAAGAAAGAGTATGTGTGATTAATTTGGTTGAGATTGGCTCATAGGGGGAGCCCCAAATGCCAAAAAGTGCAAAATTGGTGCTTTTATCACTGGACTCATGAAAGGTTAGTCCAGTCATCATGAAACTTGCTGGCTACTTTAATAAAAAGGGTCTGTACCCTTTTTGTCAAACTGTTTTAAAACCAACCAATGGCAGATGATCTGATGATTGCTCTACACTTATCAATCGACCATACAGACTTTTCAATATCTAAGTACTGTGATGTGGTACATGATGTGTTGTTAGTAAGTTTCTACACCACAAATATCACCCTAATTGGTCTGATGGTGGTGCTATAGTTAAAGGTAAATGTTTAAAAAGTTTGAAAATTCAAGTCTCCACACTGATTCCAATTGACATAAACTTTGGTCCACCACATCCAGCTGCCCTTATTCTGCAACTTTGCAGTCGAGACCACTCATCTTCGTCATGATGGATTTTTCACCATTTATAATTATTTAAAAAAAAAAAAAAATTCTATCATGCTTTTTGTTTTCTCGAGTCCGGGCATCAGTTATTTTTGTGTCTTGATCCAAAAGTGAACCATGATGCAGTTCAATATAGCATCACCAACATGAACTCAATAAACCGTTGAAATTGATAAAAGGTTAAAATGGCCTGGCACGTGAGGGTTTAACCATTGGAAAACTTGGTCATTATTTTGAGATGACTAGAAATATGGGTGGTAAATTTCATTCAAATTGACCAGTAGCACACACCAAAAATGCCACAAGAGTACAAGTCCTTTCACTTATTTGGCCGTTATTCTGCTCACATATCCAGTCATTAGACAAACAGCTCGGCCTCAACCTGTCCATCCATTTGTCATTGCACACTGGTGGAGTCCTACCTACAACCCACCATCCATCCTTCAACACTGTTACAATGTTACAATTTAATTTAGCAGATGCTTTTATCCAAAGCGACATACATCTGAGAGCTAATACAACACAAGAAGGGGCGTCCAGGTGGCGTGGCGGTCTATTCAACTGTCTACCAACACGGGGATCGGCAGTTCGAGTCCCCATGTTACTGCCGGCTTGGTCAGGCGTCCCTACAGACACAATTGGCCGTGTGTGCGGGTCGGAAGCCGGATGTTGGTATGTGTCCTTGTCGCTGCACTAGCGCCTTCTCTGGTCGGTTGGGGTGCCTGTTTGTGGGGGAGGGGGAACTGGGGGGGGAATAGCGTGATCCTCCCAGGCGCTACGTCCCCCTGGCGAAACTCCTCACTTTCGGGTGAAAAGAAGCGGCTGGCGACTCCACATGTATCAGAGGAGGCATGTGGTAGTCTGCAGCCCTCCCCGGATCGGCAGAGGGGGTGGAGCAGAGATCAGGACAGCATGGAAGAGTGGGGTAATTGGCCAAGTAGAATTGGGGAGAAAAAGGGGAGGGGAAAACCCCCCCCCCAAAAAAAATGCAACACAAGCAAGGATCTAGTCGGTAGGTAACAACACAAGTAAGTGCCAAAAACTTAGGTTCAAGTCCGATAGGACATAGGTGTCAACAGGCAGTGCACAAAGGCAATACATAGGGTGCATAGAAACGATTTTTCTTTTGAATACCATCAGGTGTGGAGGTGTTCGTAGAGTGTTTGTTCCTGTTACACAAACATTCAGCCTGTATATGTGTGTGTGTGTGTGTGTGTGTGTGTGTGTGTGTGTGTGTGTGTGTGTGTGTGTGTGTGTGTGTGTGTGTGTGTGTGTGTGTGTTTTTCAGGCACCATAGTGTTGGACTGTGTGAACATGGCCCCTGAAGCAGGGAAGGTGACGCCCAAAGACAGTCAGTATGCTGCCCTGCTGGAGAAGCATTTCCCCAGCCTACCACCGAGAGGCGCTCTCTTCCAGTCCCTACAGAATGCCAAGTTTGACGTGTCAGGTATTCTTTTTGTCCCACACAGACTGGATTCAGGTCTGTCATTACATGATCGTAGGTGAGGAAGTATTTCACACCGAAAAACTAGCATCATGTTTCACAAAGCAGAAAAGAGGAAATAAAAGAACGTAAAAGAGAAAAGAAAAGGGGAAGAAAATATGTTGTAAAAAGTTTAAAACTTAAATCAGACAGGACTGGTCAAATACCCTTGCGAAAGTAAATGGTTTCAGTTTAATTTTAAAAGAATATTTATTGATCTGGAGTTGGATAGTCTGTATTTCTCAGTCCAATTTTTCAAGTCTACCTTTCACTTTTTGACTCTACACCTTCTGTTTTTGTGCAGAGTCAAAAAAGTTTTTTTAGGTTTGAATGTGCCTTCTGGACTTAATCATGTTTATTTTAGATGACTAGCGTTTAAGTGTCGCTCTGTTTATTCTATGGAGTTTTTCTGTCTCCAAGAGGATTATTACGTAGTATATCGTAACAGAACCCAGATCAGGTCCAGTAGACTTTGACAGGTGTGCTGTGTTTTAGGACTGACCACAGATCAGATGTTGCTGAAAGACATGAAGGCGGTAACAGGAGGAGACCTGCACCTGGCCATCTCTGTTATTTACATGACCCTGGAGGTACTTCAGTACCGCACTGCTGCACAGTACTACAGTATTACTACCACATCACAGTCTTGCATGTAATACGACTGAATAAAGCAGTATAGCATTGATTTGGTGTTGTTGACAGTCGTATTGACGGCACGGTGGCGCAGTGGTTAGCGCGGTCGCCTCACAGCAAAAAGGTCTTGGGTTCGAGCCCCGAGGTAGTCCATCCTTGAGGGTCGTCCTGGGTCGTTCTCTGTGTGGAGTTTGCATGTTCTCCCCGTGTCTGGGTGGGTTTCCTCCCAAAATCCAAAGACATGTAGGTCAGGTGAATCGGCCATCCTAAATTGTTCCTAGGTATTAATGTGTGTGTGTGTGTGTGTGTGTGTGTGTGTGTGTGTGTGTGTGTGTGTGTGTGTGTGTGTGTGTGTGTGTGTGTGTGTGTGTGTGTGTGTGTGTGTGTGTGTGTGTGTGTGTGTGTGTGTGTGTGTGTGTGTGTGTGTGTGTTTATGTCGGCCCTGTGTGATGGCCTGGTGGCCTGTCCAGGGTTTCTCCCCGCCTGCCGCCCAATGACTGCTGGGATAGGCTCCAGCATGCCCGCGACCCTGAGAGCAGGATAAGCGGTTCGGATAATGGATGGATGGATGGATGGACAGTCATATTGTAGAATAATCAGTTATAGAGCAATATGGTCTAGTTGACAGTCATATTGTGTTTTTCGCTGTTGAAGGACGTTCAGTTAGAGTAATATGGACTTGTTGACACTCATATTGTTCAGTCACTATCGGCAGCCATCATCTCAAACATCATTCAAAACCTTGAAATCTAGTCCAGAACTGAATGTCAGAAAAATGTGGGTTTTGAAAATGGTCTCGTTTCTAGATAGAAATTAGGTTTTAAAGTCCACAATGGTATCTGATTACTTTTACAGAAGTTCCTCCAGAGAACAGACTTGGAGCAGAAGTTGTCTGCCTTCTGTCAGAAACATCAATATGACCTGCTGCTCGCTATGACCATCTCCTTCAAAGACAACAAGGAACCATTCAGACAGCTAGCCGTCTACAGCCACAGTGCCCCCCACCTGGAAGAGGTATGAAAGTCAGTGAGATTCTCAGAGATTTTGCCAATAGATGATGAAATGAACAATATAGCAATGATCATTCATAATAATTATAATATCATTTATACTTTTGCTAGATTTATGCACTTACCAGAGCACTGAACACAGACAGTAGACTATGCGTAATCACTAAGTATATACGGTAGACTATACATATCACTACATATAGACAGAAGACTATACATATCACTTCACATAGATCACATAGCATTAGTTTTTGAGCATTTTGGAGCTAAAGCAAGCAGAGCTACAGCACCTCGCCCGGAAAAAGGAAACCGGGGCCCCCTCCTGGAGCCAGACCTGGGAAAGGACATCGGCAAGTGACTGGTGGCCAGGTGGTCATGCCCAGCCTGAAAGAACAACATGGAGCCACAACCCCGTGGACCGACCACACATGGGGATGAGCATTGGGGT